>NW_010296156.1:0-13806 GCF_000700745.2 Antrostomus carolinensis | reverse complement strand
TGGAACTGGATGATCTTTAAGGCCCCTTCCAGTCCATACCATTCTATGGTATTAAGCATAGAGAAAATCCTGCTTTTATATAAATATATATATATATATATATGTTCAATTAATTATTGCATGATCAGCTATGATACCATCATACCATCAGCTATGACCATTTACATACTCGTCTCCTGTTCCTCCTTAGTCATCCTCCCCCAGGCTCAGTTTACTTAGTTTACCTCTTCCATTTACACGTGTTCTTTGACACCTTTCCATCTTTATTTTTCCATAAGGTACTTTCTCTACTTCTATTACGCTTTGAAGAGGACCAGAACTGCAGATGGCAGTAAACCTGTCAGCACACCCATGATTTACACAGTGGCGTGATAATGACTTTTCTCTATTCCTTTCCCAATCATCCTTAATATTAAATTGAGCAGACTGGGGGTCTGGGGGTGTTTAACAGCTACAAAGTGTTGAACTGACATTTTCCTCATAATTCCAACTTCCTGTCCCTCCAAGTAATAACTCATATTCCAACACTGTGTATATAAAAGAGCATTCTTCTGCCCACATGCATTACATTACTGCCACTTCGTCAACAGAACAGTATCATGAGTCTTCAGTGAGTCTCCAGAACCAGATCTCATTTTCACAATCCTAGACAAATTATAGTGGAACTTTGTTTTCCCCGATTCCCCTTTCCAGAGTATTTATGACAATCAGTGCTCTTCTCCATTGCCTAGTATTTTGCCACAGTTGTGTGAGCCTCATTTTTACCTGAAATTCTGAGATAGAAATTAAAAAACTAAAAATGGAGCTAGCAAACATGGTTCCACAAAAACTGGCAATATGAAGAAAAAAAAAAAAATCCGATTCTGTGCTTCTAAGTTCAGCATAAAGATGTGTGTAAAATTTCTCTGTTTTTGTTTTTTCACCTGCAGAACAGGAATATTTTATCAGCTCTTCAAACTTGGCAATCTGTTTGTGAACAACTATTCCTCTTTTTCTGACCAATATATTTTTCCAGTTTTCTTCTGAGGACACATCTTACAAGTCTTTAAGTTTTTCAGATTACTATATAAAAGAAAAAACTATCCATATTTAAGATTCCTAAATACTGAATTCTAAATAAAAAAACAAGACTTTGAAAAAGAAAAAAACAAACTTTTGAAATGATCACACAAAGTACAATATGTTTCATTCTTTTTCCTTATTCTCACCTTCCATTTTCTCCCTCAGCTGCCACATAACACATCAGAAAATTCATAAGCTTCCCCTTCTGCTCATTTTTGCTTCTCTATTCCCTACTCCATTCCTTGCCAATCCAGTGACAAAAGGAGGGTAACTGCCAGCTTTGCTCAGTGACAACTTGTACAGAGCAGTGGTGGACCTTCACTTCTTGTAGTCTTACCACTTCCAGCAGTGTCCACAATCTCAAACTACATTTGCACCAAGTTGCATCTTTCTAGGATTCACAGGTGGTTTCACCCCATAAAGCTGCTATTTAATACCTGAACGTGGACCTCGAGGACCATCATAGGTGCTTACCCAAACACTTGTCAATATAATCTCAATAGCCAGTCTAGAAACACTTCAGGAGACAAAAAAAAATGGCATAGAGGCTGTCAGAGTTCCTGTGTTTTAATGACATACCTCTCCTCTCATTATTCATTTTATCAATCTAATAGATATTAAGTGACTATTTTAGAATATTCCAAGTTCTCCCTATGGGGTTTTTTGTCAGTATTAGCACTATTACCAAACCTGTGAAGTATTTTTCTCCTAATCACTTGTTCAAGCCACCTGTAAACTCTTGTTCCGTTTACTCCCCCCCGTTTTCCTTAAAAAGCAAGCAATATAAACACTTTTCTTTGTTCATCATGAGGCCCCCGTTTTCCTTAAAAAGCAAGCAATATAAATAAACACTTTTCTTTGTTCATCATGAGGTTAACTAATTAAAGTTTAAAACAAATACACCCTTCCAACTTGTTTTCATTAACAAAAAGGATCTCCAATCAGAGAGATTTCCTGATAATTTTTTTTTTTTTTAATTTTTCTAATCAACAGGTAAATATCAGTGAAGTAACAGATTAGTGAGTTCTCTGCATTTAAAATTACAAGTCAAAATTTAAAGCAATGTTTGGAACACTCAAAAAAAGATACCAGGTCCTATGGCTTGATTTAGATATGCCCATAGTGTGGGACCCACATGTACAGCCTGTTGATGATTCTGTACAAAAGACGACCCATGAACTGAAAAAAATTACGTTAAAAATGCAAAAATGAACATAAACTACAGATTTTGTTTCTTAGGGTATTGCATAACACTGACTGAATAGTTTTCTTCATTTTCATGCCTAAAAGTTTCTTTGATCTAATGATTTCAGTAAATCTCAAGTAATTCATCATCTACTTTTGCTTAAGGTCATGATGCTCACCAACAGACTGCTGTGCTGGCCTTTCTTCTTAACCCAGTGGCGAAATTCCTGTAGCTGCAGTTTCCCAATACTGCTCATAACACCTTTCTGTTTTCAGTTCACAGCTATTTTGGAAAGCTTTCACTGCATAGGATGAAGGTTTTCCACACCCTGGAGCTGTGTCTGAGGCTTCCTTCCAAGCCCCCCTCCACATGAGAGGATACTGGTTAACACAAATGGGGTTGACTTTGTTTTAAGTTGCTGCTCGAACTACAAACTGCAGTTACTCCATTCAGTAAAGTTCTAAAAATAATCTTTCTAGCTTGACACACATTCTTTGAACCTCCACATGTACACTATACAAACTACATTACACACAGGCTAGAATTCAGAGAGAAAAATTAGATATTTTTGCCCATTAGTAAGACTTACTTAACAAATCAGTGACAGGCCTTACTCTAAAATTTATCAAAATAGAAATATCTTCAACTTCTGGTATATTCAGATTGATAAATGGAATATAAGCAGGCAGTCATGCAATTCAGTAAAAATCCTATGTAAATTTTCTTTTGGGGAGAGGGGGAGGAGGCGTCCAAGAGCTTAGTTAATTTATGACCACATGAAGTTCTGCAGCAAGATTATTTACATCACTGAATTCCCATTACCTCTCGCTTTGCCTAAGGCCACTAACTTACTATGATTTGCAAGCATCAGCAAACAATGCCCATATTCAAGTTCAGTGTATCCATTTCAACACAAAATGGTTGATATTGTACTCCAGAGTCGTGGCTCAGGACTCAAGGGGCCAGTTTGCACAGCTTCACATGCTCCGGAACCTGGTTCAGTTCCCAGCAGTCTCAATTAGGCTAAGAATAAGAGACATGGTGAACATCAAGCTTTAAATGTAAAGCAAAAGGGTTACTCAAGAAGTCATTTCTTGGATAGCAGAGAATTTCAGTGTGTTAAAAGAGCTGTTGTCAACAAAGACAACTGCATATTTTTATATGAGAGAGAATGACCATAATTAGTAAAGCTCCTGCTGGTTAATAAAAACATTCCTAAAGACAGAAACAGAGAAAAACAGAGACAAAGACAGTATGAGCGTGTGAGCACACGTGTGTGTGTCAGGAAGCAGGAAAGGGTTTTTGTTCTTCTTAAACAACAAAAAAAAAATCCTATAAAAACGTTTAAAATATTTTAAATTTTCAAATGTTTGAAGCAAATACACTTGTTTATAAAGTTTTTGTAAGGGGCATGAACTTACACACACACAGAGTGTATATTTGCAATCCAGCTCTACAAGCATTCTTTGAAAATTTTTGCAACATGACTGATATTTAAAGACCTTTTAATCAACGTACTGATCTGCAAAACAACACGTAAAATTACGTCAATTAAATGCTGCGAACAGAATTTTGTCTCAGGAATTGTACCAGCACACTTGAATGGAAGAGACCAGTTACTTTACCCAAGGTTACACATAAATGACAGCATAACTTATCAAGATGAAGAGATTTGCAATTCAAAAAAGAGTATAATCATTAACATTTCAAAATATTCAAAGGTGACAATTTATTAAGTTAGATTTTGGAGGAGGGTTAAACAAATTCAGGACGTATTTAATAAAGTTATTTAAAATTCATGGGAAGTCAATCTAACATATCTTAATGAAACCAGTGCTTATATTTTTGCAACCCAAGCTACAGTGGGTATCCTTAAAAACAATTCAGAAACACTGCATATGTGCCAGTTGACAAAACATATTCTGTCAACATAAACCAAGTATTAAAGTCAAGAAACGTATGTTTTTAAATAGACAGCATTCAGCTCCTCTTCCTGATTCCCACATCAGATCATTCTCTTCCCTAGAAATACTGAACTTGGAATTTCCATTTCCAGACTTATTTTAACAAAGTCTGCAAAAATCTCCTGCAATCCTCGAGACCTGAGATGAGCAGCAGCTACTGAAGCACTCCATTGCTTTTGAGCAGACAAAGATTACTGAACCATAAAGAAACTCCTCAAAAAATCACACCACTCACGTTACAAAAACATTAAAAATTCACATAAAAGTGCCTGGATAAGACCAACCACAAACAATGCAGTTCCTCTGAAATAACCCTATTTAACAGAATATTGTAATAAGACACAATAACTGATGCACTATGGAAATTTCCATAGTGACTAATGGTATAATTTGCTGATCATTCCTCCGTGGTGTGGAAAGAGCAGAAAAGATAGAGGAGGAGATTCAGAAGAGATCCTTACTGCCATACTTGTCTCTGGATTTTCCTGTAAAAATGCTATTAAAGTCGGTTTGTCTTCTAAAGACAGAAGTGTCTTAAAGACAGGACACTAATTTGAAAGTTTCACATGTGAACAGGGCTCAAACCAACATAAAAAATTGCCTTAGGAAAACCAGTCAGCTTTAGATGTAGTTAAAATAAATCTTATTCTGTCTTCAACTTTCCCCACGTTTACTAGATGTAGTCTGATACTTTGCAATTACTTCCTTCTGCATTCCCAAAAATGATCATAATTCCACATTTTCTTAAACAATGTTTCCCTGTTAGAGCTCAGCTTCGAGAAAGGATTTTTTTCCTTTCACTTTTCCAACACCAATATTGTTTTCAAGCTGACCTGTCTTCCATCCAGACTGACGTTTACAAGCTGTGCTAGAAGTTGTCCTCCTCCGCTTTTCTAACCTTATTAGAGGCATAAGGAGCATATCACAGAGACAAGATTTCAAATGAACCACCTCCCCCTGAATGCCAAACCAGTGACTGTTTACACAATTAAAAAACTTAAGTCTCAGCACTGTTTAAAAATCTACATATCCTGTAACAGCATCATGTAAAGGACTTAAACAGCCACGTGTTAATATTTGCCAGTTTACACAAGGTTAGAGCTATACACCAGCCCATCCATTATATCTGATTATAAATGTAAGTAAAAATATTTACTTATTTATAAAAAGACTTGTAAAATCATTTTTATACACAGCGATGAGACACACTTTTTAACACAGAAAACACTCCTTCAAAATGTAGAAGTGAAAATATTAAAACAATTATTATTTCAGACTGTATGTGCCAAGGTACAGTTTTTGTTTTGCATCACAGAAACCGTGAAAAAGGAGAAGCTAACTGTAATATTTTCCAAAACTACTCACTTTTGTACAGAAAAAGCTGTTTATATATTTTAGACCAGACATTTTTGCTCCAAAACTTTCTGTGGAACTAGTATTTCAGCATTGCAAACACATAATTGACTTTTATTTTGATAGCTTAGAATTTCAATAAAAGGAGTAAAATTATTTCTGAGCTGAAACTGCTACCCTGTTTAATTGTTATTATCCTATAAATGATGTCAGGAACAATATCAGACTAGAACTGGCACTAATATACTAGGAGTGGGCATAGGTAATTAAAAGCATGAAGGATTTAATTTCAATTGAAACATGTGGAGCCCAGAAAATAATAATTAAATGTAATATATAATTAATCAGAAACAATGCACATTCATTCCACCAGCCAGTTCTATGGTAAGATTAACATTGTGTTAAAGTAAATTAATAAACAGATAAATTACAAACTAGTAGGATGAATTTACACTTTGTAAACTGTTTTCTTTCTAGAAATGCTTTATTTCTGCGTATTTTGAACACAGAATTGAAGCTTTCTTCTTCAATGAAATGAACTGGACGATTTTAAGCAGGACTGCCAAATCTCAAAAAAAATGATTCCAAAATTCTATACATTAAAATTTCTCAGTTTTGTTAAAAGGCAGTAGAGAGATATAGTTAGGTAAGTATTTACAGATTTTAGCCAATGCACTCAGTTAGCAGTTCTGCTGATCCACCAACCTCTACTCCTTTGACTACCCACAAACACCTCTGCCCATTTCCTTTGTGCACCAACAAGAGGAAGTCGATTAAATTTTGTGTCTTCCTGGTAAATCTGGTATCTGACAACAGATCATTCCAACTGTCACCCAAAACATCAGAGTTTGCAGAGAACCCAGCTCCAGAACACCTTTCCTTCATTTTTCACACCTCAGCTCGACATTTGATACAGGAGAGACACTAATAGCCCACTGCCTCAAATACTGTCTTGTTTGCACCATTCCCATGGACAGCAGGACATCCACTCTGAACTTCAAACTTCAGCAGAGGATTTCAGGGTTTGGGGCGAGGGAAGGAGTGATGAGCCTGCAGCAGCTTACCTGCTTTACTAAACACCCAGGGCATTGCCCTCCTGCCAGCACCACCTGGACCCTCAGCTGTGTCCTGAAGCCAAGGTGAAGATGCAAATGGCAGATATTGCTGGAAATTGAAAAAATTCCCCCCCTTCCAAAGAAGTTTCCATTTCTACAGCTACATTATCACATGCAGAAAGATAAAGTATTACTCTTGCTTAAGGCCCCACCCCAACTTCTTCAGCCCTCAAATTGCATTTTCCCCCCAGTTCTCCCAGAGCAGAGCCATTTCCCCTTCTTCTCAAACCTCCCAAACTCGGAAGCACAAGAAGGCAGCAGGAACTGCCAGGTAACAGGGACTGCTGCTGAGAAAGGAGGGCAATACCTGCCTTTCTTGAATGTTTGAGAAGGAATGTATGAGTACCTGACAGTGAAAACATCTGAGAGAAGGGAAGATGACTGCTAAGATTGGTGTGAAGCACAAAGAGCAGGAGACGCTGGCTCTCACAAGCCTCCCCCCAAAAGACCTCTGAAACCCCTTCTTTCAACCAGCAAAACCCTCAACTTCCTTGAAACACTACTGGGATTTCGACTGCAGGGAACCCTTGAATTCTTTCTTGACCCATCTTTTTGATCTATCAAATCACTGCCCACAGCAATTCTCATAATCAGAAATTCTACGTGCACTAGAGATGGGTGTCTGAGAGCCCTTAAGAACCTGAAGTTAAGCATTGTTTTCATCTCAATTACTAACTAGCAAAGAGTTAATTATAAAAGTCAACTATTTTTCTTTAGAATTTAGTGTATTTCTGGTATGAAATTCTGCATAAGCTATAAGCTTTAGCTCAGAGGTAAAGCCTCAAAGCTGGTTTGCAATATTGACACCTGCTAATTCTAGAAAGTCAAACAGGTATATTGACTACAAAAGATCATGTTAAAGGAACATAAAGGTAAGTATTACATAGACCTTCTAATGAGATACACTGGAAAGTTCAAAAATGCAAAGCAGCTATGCATAGAAAGCAAGAGACAAAGTATTAAATGTTTTCTCTGACTCTTGCCAAACGTCCTGCTCTGAAGTGATGGATGAGGTTTCCTGAGGCTAAGATGCCAAAGCCAATTAGCCATGTCAATCCACAAAAACGCCAGCTGCCAGGCTCTAACTTTATTACTGTATTACTTAAAAGTGAAGACATCAGCAATGTTTAAGTTCACATGACTCCTAATTTTAAAACCTGTCTTTTAAAGATTTAGGTTGGGGGTACTGACAATGACCTTAACTTTCAACCTTTTAAAATCAACATAGAGTGCCATGAATTATCCATAATTTGATTATGTAAAGTATTCTGTTAATCAAATTAGTCTACATTATACTCTATTCAAAAGAAAGTAAGACTTCAGCTTATTTCCCTCTTCATATGAGTTTTAAGTAACGTTTATATTTAAAAGCAGCAATTTATTTCAGTATTGCCTGTTTCAGTTGCCAAACTGCCTATCCCACAGAACATGATATGTGTAAAGTATATAGCTTACCCATTTATGGCATCTCATTCTGAATTCCAAAATAAAATCTTTGGAAAGTTTCTTGAGCGTTTGTCGACTAGAATAAAACATGCCCAAGTCTTTGATTATTTGAAAACATCTGCATTTAATTTCTAAGCACAGAGATTGGAAATGTTGATCATACAGTACACTTCCCTGCACAGCCACCACAATAAACTCCATGATTTCGTGAAAGAGTAAAATGTTTCTTCTGCTTAGGTGCCTCTGGAATGGATCTGAATATTACTGTCAGGCATTAAAAAGCACCCAGAATTTTAGTTATTCTTTTGAATAACTTCCATAGTCCTCCAAAATGCTCAGAAAAATTTGCTCCTTTTCAAGTAGTCTACATTAACTTTCTACCATCTTGATAGAAACTATTTTGTCTTTTTACTACTACTATATTTACAGTTCCTTTACTTTAGCACTCCAGTACACACCTGGCATTAACTGGTATTAACAGCATCTCTTCCTGAACTGTTCTGTACCCTGGGGATGCTGAGAGAATGAGACAGAAGTACAACAAGGTTAAGAACAGTCACAAGTCTTCTGAGAAGAGAAAAGGAGCTTTCTTGTCCACATTCTTATTCAAAACTGGGTTTAATTCAGAGAATCACACAGAATCACAGAATACTGGGGGTTGGAAGGGACCTCAGGAGATCATCTAGTCCAACCCCCCTGCCAAAGCAGGTTCACCTTGAGCAGGTTGCACAGGATGGCATCCAGGTGGGTTTTGAACATCTCCAGAGATGGAGACTCCACAACCTCTCTGGGCAGCCTGTCCCAGTGCTCCGTCATCCTCGCATTTTAATTTCATTTTAATTATTTCCAAGCTGGAGCTTTTTAATTATTTCTGCAAACACACACATATACATACCTAGGTATTGTAGCAAATCAGAAACATTAGAAGAGCTTGAAATTAATAGAAGCTAATTCTCAATTATTACTGAAGGAGAAATTAAACCGAAGGAAAAAGAGACCAGAATGAGGAACGGGTATATTCTAGTTATACAGAACTTTGAATCTGTAAGCCTCCTTGTTTCATTATGATTTTTTTCTTCCTTTGTGATGTTTCTGAAAGATAACTTCATATTTTGAAGCTTGATTTTGCAAAATAATCTAAGTGCCATTAGAACCGGAGAATGCTATATTTCGTTACCACTTAATTAGTGAGTATTAAAGATTGCCTACTGAAATTATATTAAAAACCCACATTTCTCACTCAAGGTACACCGTCTTCAAGTTTAAAGTAACATGTGACTAGCTCTATTCTTTGAAATTTGTTCTTTAAAACCTAAAGGATAAAAATCCATCAGTCTTGGCTCTTTTTCCTGAGTTTACTAAAACAGATTTTGAGTCCTCTGTCATTGTTAAAAAGCGCATTTGTGATGCCTGACTGTCCATGCTGTGACACCAGCCACACCACAAGTGTCACAGTGAGAACGAGAGGATGACTCTACCTGGCTGTCAACTGTGAGACTGAGTAAATTATGTGATGGCCACAGAACAAATGTCAGATTAGCTCCACCTGAGTATGCCTTCCATGAAATGGAAGAGATGAGAGCTCTTTGTTTTCTACCTCATTTTCCACTAAGATCCAAGCAGTAAAGAAGCAGAAGCTACAGAAGAGGCTCTCCTCCTAAATTCAGATGATAAAATAGCAGAAAAAAAAAAAAAACAAAACCAAAACAACATTCTACAACAAAAGGCAGGACTTATCAAGGAACATCACAGGACCTGACAGAAGCAGAAGTAAACAACTCTTCACAAAATCCCAGGTTGCGACATGGGCCGATATAGTAGCAAAAATGCCACTATTAGAAGTGGGAATTCAGGACTCCCAGTTGAGCTTCAAACTTGCTATGTGTTCAGGAAGAGGCATATATTAGAGCTGTAGCCTCAAAGAAAACACTAGTTAGTTGATATTGATGTCTAAAGTGATACCAAAGAAGACTTGTTTCTTGTTAGCACTAAAATGAAAGGTTGAACTTGTGACAGAAGTTCAAAAATTATCAACTACAGCCAGCAAAAAGTCATCACCTGAGGCAGTTTGTCCATGTGACAGCAGAAATTTTGCCATTAGTATTTTAGACTTCTTTCTAGATAGTACTAAATTCTCTCCTGTTTGCTCTTCCCTTACCCAGGCAGCAATGACAGATGCTTCCCTGGGGAGATTGGTACATCGCTTCAGAACACTGTCACAACACGGGGCTTTGTCCCCCACAAGGCAGGAATTACTTTATGATTCTGAATTTCAGCTCAGTGTGGTTTCCAATGAGGAAAACCCAAGAGCTTCCCTGGGAGCTTTCAAACCAGAATTTTTTTCCTCTAAGTTAACCAGGAGGTCAGAAGCAGATTATCATAGAATCATTTAGGTTGGAAAAGACCTTTTAGATCATCAAGTTCAATCATAAACCTGACCACTGCCAAGTCCACCACTAAACCATGTCCCGCAGCACCACATCCACATGTCTTTTAAATACCTCCAGGGATGGTGCCTCCACCACTTCCCTGGGCAGCCTGTTCCAGTGTTTGACAAACCTTTCAGTGAAGAAATTTTTCCTAATATCCAATCTAAACCAAGTATCAAAGTACTTATGCTGTTCTAACAATAACTTATAAAACCAAGAAAATAAGACAACTTACTATTCTAACAACAAAACTACTCTGGTACTTTTTTGCCTGCAAGAAGGAATTAAGCAATGGTCTGACTTCAACTGACACACTATAGGCATAAAAGGTGACAACACAAGGAATGAAAGGGGAATCTCTCCTGCCCACCATTAGAGAATAAATATACAAGGTCTCTGCCAGCTATGGCTGTAACCAAATCCACTGTCACCCAGGAAGAGAGGTGCAGAGAACAGTGACACAGCAAGGAAGACATGGTGGCAGGAAGACAGCTAGCATCCTGGAAGACAAGCGTCTCAAGCATTTATCTGATAGACTTTCAGTTATGGAGATTACTCCTGAAATGTTAGACAACTAAAAAAAATAATTTAAAAAAAATCCACACATTCCTATCTCAGCTAATATGCTAAAAGAGCTGAACTCCCCAATCCCAGCAGTCCTTGTATAATGTTAATACTTAGAATTACATGAAAGTACAAAACAAAATTTTAATTATCTAAAAAGTAAAGGAAGGAGTGGTCAAATCCATTTTATTAGAACTCAGCACTTCTAAAAACTTTAAAATATGTCTCAACTAAATCCATCTGCCCTTCTTCACTCTGGATTTTCCCCACCTTTTGACTAAAATGAAATTGTTCTTAGTGGAGAGAACAGGAGTCAGTGGGTGCCTTATTTATAACATGTCAGTTTAGCAAGTTTAAACAGAAAATTTTTTTTGTGTTACAATAATTACATTTTGTAACCAAAAATAATGATTTTACAAAACAAATGGGATGTTAAATACCTATCACTTCACAGAATTATCAATGAAGAAGTGTCAATCATGAAAATCATTTTTTTACTTGAAAGGATATTTCTGAATTGGTACACAATGTTTTATAGTACATAACAGCACTAGGTGATACTTTCCGAGTGTAAGTTATGCAAATGATAAACATGATTTTATAGTCAAACAATGCATTAGTCAAAAAAAAAGAAAAAAAAAAAGAAAAAACCTTCAACCTGTACTCTTCTTAGTATCCTCCCACATTTATTTGCAACTGGCACAAGATATTTCTTGAAACACCCGTAACAACTCAGACACATTGGCAATTTTGTACAGAAAGCATTTGATAAGTTGGTGAGAAAAATCACTCAGGAATGCTCAGTGTCAGAGCATTTCTTGCCTGCAAGTACCTTCCTTTACAATACTACCAGTTTGCCTTCAGCAAAAACCTAAAACTACAAGATCAGCAAAAGCACAGCTTAAAAGTGGATTTCTGTTGTTGCTTTTTCTCTTGCCATAGCAAGAGAAAGTGAGACACTCCTGTTCATCCCTCCATCTATCACTCCCACAAGGCATGAAACAGTAACAACAGATTTAGCGTATGTGGAAAGTGATATTGGAGGGCCCTCAGCCTCAAACATTTGAACCATGTTTTATAATGTGCCATATCTCTGTCAAGCTTAGTATCTACTCTGCTGCCTGTATGTGCCATATACATTAAATTAGGCTAATGGCTTTGATTTTTAAAAAAAATATTGCAAAGCATGAAGATTTAGTGATATCTTGAATCACTAGGACTTCATCCTCTGAAAAAAACATACAAATACCTGGAGTTAACGCTGACTGAAGAGCACTGGATACTCATTTCTCCATTAGATCTGGAGCGATTTCTTTCCAAGTCTGTGATTCAGCATTTTTGCATGCCCCTACACCAAATATTTCAAGGCTGAGGGAGCTGGGTCTCTTTAGCTTGGAGAAAAGGAGACTGAGGGGTGGCCTTATTAATGTTTACAAATATGTTAAGGGTGAATATGTCAGGAAGATGGAGCCAGGTTCTTCTCAGTGATGCCCAGGGGTAGGACAAGGGGCAATGGGTGTGAGCTGGAACACAGGAGGTTCCACTTAAACTTCTTTACAGTGAGGGTGACAGAGCACTGGAACAGGCTGCCCAGGGAGGGTGTGGAGTCTCCTTCTCTGGAGATATTCAAGACCCACCTGGACGCCTTCCTGTGTGATCTCATTTAGGTTCCTGCTCTGGCAGAGGGATTGGACTAGATGATCTTTCGAGGTCCCTTCCAATCCCTAAAATTCTGTGATTCTGTGAACACAACTTATATGAAGCCTTCACACTGACTGGTTGGAATAAACAACGATACAGACAAAATGAACCCAGATTTAGTCTATTTATACAACTGAAAAACAATTCCACTGTGAAACTGCTTGGACTACTTTAAAACTGTAAGAAACTTTGTGCTCAGCTGTATTACTTGCTCTCTATCATATACAGAAGCAGAGCATCACCCTCTGGAATGTCTTTGATCAACATGTTCTGTTCAGTATTTTCTTAACGAGAACAGTATTTCTTAGTAACTTTAACTATGTCTTAATTGTGCTTGAAATACAAACAAAAAACCTATTTCTGAAACAGGAAACATGGGGAAGGAACTGGTATGTCTGAAAGGAACAGCAACGAGGTAAGCAGGCTCTCAGCTTCATTAGCTGGTTGTTACAGTGATCATGGTCACAGCAGCTCAGAGGTTTTTCAAAAAATATCACAAGTTTGGATGTACAAAACTCTGTTGGGTTTGGGGAGGGGGGGTGGCATGCCTTTTTTTTTTTTGGTAGTAGGGGAAGGGGCCACCTTGTGAAAGCAAAAAGTTCTCCTGGCTCCAAGGCAAACCCCTGCAGCCCAGGCTGAGCCACTGAGCACTAGAGAAATGCCTCTGTTAATCCATATTTGTGAGGGGAAGGACTGTCCTGAAAAGAAGGTGGATAGAACCTGGAGGAGAGGCCATTGACCTGAACAAAAGACATCCATGGGCCTAAACAAAGAGAGAGCTTTGTTGCCAGGAGGAAGGAGGAGGAGGGGGAGGACAGAGAACTTCAGACAGCCAGTTGAACCCCATGGAGTAGGAGAAGGCAAAGGAAGTCCCTGCAGCCCATGGAGGTTCAACAGCAGAGCAGGAACCTATGTGTAGACCATGAGGACTCCACACTGGAGCAGAGAAACCGAACCCAAGGGCAAGTGTGACTGGAATTGAGACC
>NW_010296155.1:60615-84842 GCF_000700745.2 Antrostomus carolinensis | reverse complement strand
GGCCTGAGCCCGCTGGTCTATCTCCCTCTCATGCTTCCTTGTAGTTCTCAGCCTTTTCACCTCCTCTTTCAGCTCTGCCACCATGCTGAGCAGATCATTCACCTGCTCACAGCGAATACAGGTGTCATCCCTGCACCTCCCCATTTCAAGAGGTTATTCATACATTACAATTACATTATTCATACATTACAATTACAATGAATTATAATTGCTAAAAACTAATTTCATTTAACCAGATAAAATCTTGGACTCGGGAAGGAGAAATCAATGATTACATCACATGCTGAGAGACCAGTGGGTAGTCTGCTTTTTTTCTGTGACACAGTTTACTTGGAAATACCTTTCCTATCTTGAAACCATTATTTTCACCACTGGAGAAATCAGATAAAACACCTTATTACATTGTGCTATCTATCTCAGTTATCCTCCAGTAAGGCGAAAATGCAGAGCGCAATACAAAAGCATTACTATTTATTTTTGTATTATTTTTTCAAGTTTAAACATAGAGGCATGGAGGAAGCAACAGTACTTCAAAACCTTAGCTAGAATCAAGTCTTTCTTAACTTACTTCTGGATGATCAAGAGAAGCAAAATTTAATTTATTATGATCATATAATTCCCTTACTTAAGATAAACTCTTACTGTGCATTCAGGGAAATACTTGATTGCTTGCTGACTGAATCTGTCTTGTGAGAGCTGGTTGACAGATGTGTTAGTGGATTAGCTAAGAACTTGCTGGTTGTCAATACTAGCATTACTATTGTGAGTTTAGTCAATTTATGAAGCCCTGACTCAATACTCCAGGGTCAGGCTAAAAGGAATTTTAGAATTTTTGAGGAAACTCAATGAAGGAAACAGAGAACTTAATTATGCCTGCTTCCAAAGCCATGGTCCATCCGTATTATCAACACAATACATATTTGTTTCCTTAGCTTAGAGTAGAAAGAAAGACCTCTCCACAGACAACTGGAGAGAGGACATGAGAGAAGTTTGTGAAGCCTTGGATGACTTCCTGCTTCAGAGTATCAGGATCAGGTGGACTGTCATAGGCAAAATGACTATGAATAGGATATGATGGTAGAAAAGGGTTATCATCTTTCAAAAGTGGCATAGAATTAACATTTTAATGTATCACAGTAATATTATTACACTTTCACCATTTCTGTTTTTTTCCTCATTGTCTCTTCTTATTGTGGGACAAATTAGATTCATATATGTCATTTCTCATCCACTTGCAGATACTTGTGCTCAAAGAAGTGCCGTTCAAATTTGCCATGTGTTTGACCTATGATAGATATCACAAAACCTGAAACTCTATTGCATTCTATTATTTTGTTGCCTGTCCTTTTCCTCCTGTATAAAATTCTAGTATAACTAACTTGTGAAGAATTAGCAGGGAGGGCACCCAGTAAAATTGTATCTTTATTTTTAAAAAATCCTGTTTCTGACTTAAATTATTGATGTAGAAATTGGATTTCAGAGAATGAAAAACAGTTATGATAAGGACAGCAACGCGATCTTTATACATCCACGTAAAAATACTACCCTGTGTTTCCATGACTGCATACCTCACTCTTTTTTGTGTCACTCTGAACTTCTGTTTGTAGACAAGTGTATTTCCCACTTTGACTGTCCTAGCCTGTGTTGTAATCCATTTCACTCTTGAAGAGGTGCCACACAACTTTCATTTCATATGATATGAATTACTTTCCCTTGGATATACAAAAAATATACTGAACTTGTTTTATTTGATGACATCTCTGAGTCAGGCACTTTAACTCAAGGTCTAAGAGGGCAAAACGTTTCCTAATTATTCACTGTCACCCTTTCTGAAAAACTGATTAGAAAATAACTGCTTATCAACCTGAAAAAATGGTAAAATATTATATTTATATGTGTAGTTAACATGTAACCATTTCACTGCTTCCCTGTGCCTTGCCTTCCTCATGTCTTTTTCAGATGTCATTCTGAAAATATCACAGATCAAATCCTTCAGTAAGGACATAATATAGAAGAAACCTCTCTTGTTATGACTTTAAGATTGATTTTGCTGGGCTGCACTCTTTCTATTTCCAGAATATGGCTCCTAATCTGCATAAGGTCATTTTTTGTTTTGAATTGTTTTTTTGTTTTGCTTCCTTATGTTTGAACCTAGCATAAAAAATGCTCCTAGCTAGTAGAAATAACACTTCTTGTATAACAATTAACATACTTCCTTAAATGAGGAATGAGTGGTAGGTGTGGACCTACATTATACTTTCAGGTAAATACCTTCCTATATTCCCTCCAGTTATATCTACACTAATAAAGCTTCACAGGAAGAAAGGAAGTTTGTAACTCTAGTTTATATTTATTCATATTTTACCAATTTATCTGTCAGGCCATTGAAAAGGTTTCCTCTAAAAATCTTGTTTGCAAATGAGCCAAACTGAATTTCAAACAAGCCCTTTTACAAAACGAGTTAAAAACAGATTAAGGGTAGCAGCTGTTAGCTAACATGATTATTCTTATCAATGGTATAAACAGTACCATTGTCACTTGTGTTATTTTGATACTGGAATACTGGAGTCTTGGCTGTAGATCCTAAGAAGAAAGCTTGGATATGCAGGGAAAGCTGTTTTTGGATGGAGGATTTGCAGGTAATAAGATAATGTAACATCGATTAATCTATAGGAGAGTCCTTGTTTAGATATTACTGGTTTAATTGATTATTTTTTCTTTACTGTTGTAGCACAATAATTATAAACTACATTCTAGATATTGTAATCAGTTATCATAATTGTAACTTCCCCAGAGAAAGATACCATTGTAAACATAAAACCTCCACATTGAAGCTAAATGCAAAAAAAAGTATCGTGTGTTTATATTGTGCAGTATCTGTGGAAAGCAGGAATTGTTTTTACATTATTCGTTTATTTAGAAAGTGCAGTTTATCTATTTATATTTACAAGTCTTCTGACACTTGCCAGACTCTGTTGTAATAATCCTTGTTGCAAGATAAATTCTCATCTGCTCAGCTATTTAGACACTTGGAAATGTGGTGACAAAAATGTTTCGTAAGATGCACATCATTCCTTTTGCAGAACCAAGCCATTACAAGGTTTTGCTTCTGAAAGTTTTGAAGTATACCATGGTGGTTGTCTTCTAGCCTGAACCCAGGCTGTACACCATAATCTGTTTCTTGGGCCTGATTCAGGAAAGGACTCTTTCCTTTCTGGCAGTTAAAATGTCTGCTGTGAAATGGGGTTAGCCAGTAACCAGATTCTTTCCTTAGGAAACAGAACAATCTGTGCAAGATGTGATATAAATGCAAGAGCAACCGGTGGCTGCTCTCCAACTCTTCTACCACACTACCAAAGCAGAAGGAAGTTGTGGCACCATCCTGGGAGTGAGTGGTGTAATCCCTGCCCCAGGAGAAAAGAAATTGGGGGCCCTAATGCTACTCTCCGGCTGAAACTGTGTACTTATGTTTTTTCCTGCCATCTGACCACTATGCAATTTGAGAGGGGTTTCCATCATGATCCCTGTGCATTTGTGGATGAGGTGCTACAGAGGGTAACCAGGGTTACTTTGAAACCTCCTTTAGTTCATGGCTTAGAGCTGCCAAGTTAACAGAAATTGACCTGTCATATTTTATCCAAACCTGTTAGTTAAAACCTTTGCACTTCAGTCTGCCTTTTTAAAACCCTTTTTCTGGGAGGGGTTAAGCATTTTCTATTTGACACAACTGAGGGTATGCAAAAGTGTTACCCTCCGCCCCAAGCAAATTCCACCCTACTAGTATTTGTGTGGAAATAATTACTTTGCATTTAATCACACTAAATTTTGCCTATACAGTGATAAGCAGTATGGCAGTTAATTAAAAAAACACTCAAGTAATTGTTACTGAAGGAGCATAATATGGAGGAATAATATTAACCTGGCAAGCCAAAATAAAATGAGCCAACAAGAAGAAAAATAAACCAAAATCCCTCTGTCAAAAAACTCTTTTTAAAGAATTCATTATTTCCATTCCCACTCTTCCCAAGTACTGTCAAAAAGTTGGCTAGAAAACACTTTTTTCCCAGAAATCTAATTGAAAAGGGCATTTCATTTGCAGTTTAATTATGTCACTGTATACATTAGTAAAATAACACCCAAATCACCAAAGGAACATATATAATGAAGAGACCATGAGCAAGTTCTAGAGTGATATCTGTTTGTAAATTTTAGTTGCAAGCTTTAAACAATGAACAACTCTCTATCTCAGTCAAAACCATGATACCTGTTTGACTTGATATGTATTCTTGAGGCTCACTGAGGCCAAAAAGACTTTACCGCATTGCTAGTCATTTCCCAGCCAGGGTCAAAAAGACACAGAGTTTGCAAGGGTGACAAAGGGTTGAACCTGTTGACATAATTTTTCATTATGAAAAATTTATAAATGGAAGAACTTTGTTATTGTTCAACAATACCAATACCAACCTTTTTTTTTTCCCCCCTGATATTTTCATCAAATCAGTGAAACTTGTAAACAATAAAATAATTTAATTTTTCTGCTATTCTAAAACATGTCAACTTCGACATAAATACTGATTTTAAAAGTATGAATTAATATGTTTTAAGATTACATTCAGAGCTATCAAATTTAATGCAATTTTTGCCTATACATATCTAACAGTTTTGGTTTGTGTGTTTGGGTTTGTATTTTTTTTTTTTTTTAAGAAATTTTACAACTTTTCCATTTATACAGAAGAGATTTTCCTACCCAAACTCATCTTTCATTTTTAGCAGTAAACAGTAAAAAGTACCCAATGAAAATAGGATTTTCTTTCTGCTGGCTTTTCCATCACAGTGATTTTTTTTGATGGTGCTCATGAAATGTACCACTTAACAAAGAATACTTAATTAGAATAACAATGGACATCCAACTTTATTCTCTTTCTTGTCTGATGCAAGATACAACCTTTATTTTAAAGTCCTATTAAAAAACCATCAAATGTCCTGATTTGCTACAGTGCCATAGCTTGCCCAGTTTTTAAGCCATGGTATGACACATATACATAGATTTTTTCATACCTCTGTACACCCCTTTTGAAAATCTGTTCCACAGGGCTATGATGAGAGGGACTGTTAAGATTCTGCTGCTGTGTATAGCCTTTCATTGATCTATTTGTATTTGGGAAAATGTTGAGTTTTGGGAGAACAAGCTGTGGTGTTCTTAATTTTTGTAATACTCTGTGCTGAGTAGACAGTGTGTTTTGTGGTGGAACGTAACAAGAGAATTTGATCACCCATTGAAGCATTAATTCAAGTGAGGTCTTAGGGAAGACTTATATCAGAGAAATGATTGCTGTCTTTGGCTGGAATCTTCCCAAAAATGTTGGCCTAGAGTTACATTTATTCTTTTCCCTTCCTGGTGTTTATTTTTCCACTTAGTCATTTTACACATTGCTCAGACTTCCTCCAGAGCTGAAGTAGAAGTTCTCAACTGCAGTTTATGAGAGGAAATGAAATGCTAGATGAGAAGACACTTGGTATCAGAAAAGAGATTACAGGAGGGCAAAATCGACATATAAAATGTCATATCCTTCAAGTTAGTTTGTAAGATGATTGGTTCTGCTGTGTAGTTGTTTCACTTTCAGGTGAAGCCTCAGGCCTCAAGGTGCTGGTGACAATTGGGATATTCAGCACCATCAGCAAGAGGCAATTTCAAAGAGCAAAAAGCAGTATGCAATGTATTACTTTCCCTTCCTCAAAGGAAAATTTCCAACAGATCCTAAAACATGAGTGCTGAATTTGACATCTCTATTTTTCTTAGAATATTCATAGTAATTATTAATGATATGCATTGATTTGGGACTCTGGATGCCTTATCTGTGTGCTTAAGTTAAGTTCTTTAGTGATGAACTATCACTGACTAGTAATAATCAGTCTCCAGAGCCACAAATGAACCACTTACCCACATTTACACTAAGTTCAGTGTAAATTTCATCTCACAGAAGTATGTGCCAAGAGATACAAATCGATGCATAGTCGCAGGTTAGCAGGCTGAAATCCTGTAATCGCGGAGGGGTTTGAAGTACAGGACAAAGGAAAAATAAAATTTACCTCTCAAAAAAATGACAGTAGGTACTAGGATTCCACCATTTTTCCTCCACCCTTTATCTTGTCAACTATCTCATTCATCAGTGGAAGAGTAGAGCTACTACTAAATACAAATAAGGAAGGACGGGTGGTTTGCAACTTGGTCTCTGTTGTTTCCTCATTGATGTGAGATTACAGGCTGTTACATTATAACTTTCCTCTGTCTTTGGTGGAAATGCCTTTATTTCATGAATATAATGTTTCGCTTATGTGAACAATGAATAAATGGGCTGGATAGCGACAAATTTCAAACACTTCCAAGGAGTCTGACTGTTGGTTTTGTACTTACAAATAAGGATCTTTTGGTAAAACTTCAAGGATATATTACATTAATATTCTGCAAAATTACAAATAATGCAAAATGTGTTAGCATTTAAAGAGATTGCTACTATAGTTGTCTAAAAAGTTGAGAAAATGAAAGGATAATTGATTCAAAACTGTTTTTAATTAGGTGCTATCTATATTTAACTTTCAGTGATTAATGTATTTCAAATATTATATTCACCTTTTGATTTCCAAATTTCCATCTTTGTCTTTTTCATATTGTTTCCTAGCATGTATCATTTTTGAGATGCCACAAAACAGTAAAGAAAAATATTCACAGTAGCACTACTGCAGTTAATTGCTTGAGAATGAAATATTTCACAAATGTAATAACTATTTTGTTGACAGTTTTTGTCCTTCATAAAACAATTGAAACATCTTTCAATAAAAACAAACAAAACAAGGGATAATATAGTCATCTTGGTTCACATCCAAAGCAAAGTGAAATCAAGAACCTCTCCCCTTCTTTTCCATTGATGGCCACATTCAGTAGAAGCAGTTTGAGACATACCTGAATAGGTGACTCATTTGAATATTTTATTAAAATAACTGAATTATTTGCACTGCTTCATTTAAATAACTGTATGACATGTTTTTAACTGCCCATCATCCTTAATAACTCCTTAGAAAGATCTGTGTTCTTCTATGTACATTTTGCTTCAAATCTCTGTCTACCTGTTTTGTAATGGATTATGTCTGTCTTGGGTTATATTATGAGCAGGTAGAAGTATTTATTTTTAGAACATATTAAAATAAATTGCCATATTTATATCTTATAAAAATGCAGTGTTACCTCTGGGCTTGTGTGTTAGAATATGTCATGAATAGTGTTTCTTTGTTCACGTTTGAGTCAGTGCTTTTTTGAGAAGTTTGTGGAAGAGGCATGTGAGATTTTTTCTTACCTGACGACTTCTGAGGCTGCTCAAGACAGAAGTGGCTCCAGACCTACATGTGAGAATATGGAGTTACAAGACAGAATGGAGAGCCTGCAGCTCCAACAGACAGTGTCATACTTCAATGAGGAGCAGAGACAAGACAACCAGGCCTGCTTGGTGACAGAAGGTGAAACATTCTTGGAAAGAGGAGATGGTGATTTCACTGTTTACTTCAGTAAGACTGGGATTTCATATTGAGTTTTGTTCCATCAGAATATCCTAAAGTGTGGATATGGATGCATGAATATGCCCAAGTTAACTGATCCTTCTAACTAACTATGATCCCTTAGAGTCTTTTTTATCCAAAAGGAAAAGAAAAATTATATGGTCTGAACTGAAAGAAAAAAGAGGGTATAGAGATAAAGTGAAAGGGTGTAATTCTCTTTATTTTCTTTTAAGGAATCTGATTTATTTACACAGAAGGAGAAGAAACATTGCTGGTATAATTTAGTGTTAAATAAGAGAATGTGGCAAATGGCGTAAAGGAAAATTATATTTTTATTCATGGTCAGTGTAATTTGCAAAAGAAACCACTTTGATTCTCAGTTAACACACCATTTAAGGAGGGGCATTTTTCAGCTCAAAGTTTGTAGTTTTTAGGTAACTAGCTAGTCAAAAGTCTGTCGTAGACTGGCAACATATGGTTACTTGTGGGGAAAGAAATTCTGCTCACTTCTCAAAAGACAGGTGCTGACACTGAGGCTCACTATCATCGTTGCCTTGCTAACCTCCTTCCTGTTTTCAGCAGCAGCAGCCAAGGCCAAGCACAGACCTAGTTTTAGTCTTGTCATCCTAATAGTTCACAGGAATGAGTGGCATGAATGGACTATAACTAATTTAATGTAAATTAATGTTTAATTTAATGTCCTGAGTTGGAAGGGACCCACAAGGATCATAGAGTCCAACTCCTGACTCCACACAGGGCAACCTAAAAGTTAAACCGTATGTCTAAGAATGTTGTCCAAACACTTCATGAACACTGACAGTCTGGGAGCCATGACCACTTCCTTGGGGAGCTTGTTCCAGAGCTTGACCACCAACCATCTTGTTTTCCAAAAAACGCATTCATGCCCAGTGTGCGATTAACCAGTCTCACACACTCAGAAGAGATACTGTGTTTATTCTGCACAGGGTGCTCTGTGGAATCATCTACAAATAAAGCACACCTATAGCAAGTTTCATCACTTTTATACACATTTTACATTATTATCATATTAGTACCTCTTACCTGTTCTTGATTGGTTAGTGATTTACATATCATTACAACATTTTAAGTACTTCTATGCATGCTCAGGGGAAGGATCTTCACTTAGGCAAGGGTCTTCTTGACCTATGGGCATGATTTTGAGTATTATAATGAAGGCAGTTCACTTCAGGACATCCTAAAAGTAAGTTTTGTTGCCAAGTTGGCCAGTGGTATAATTACCTGGTCAGGTTGTCATGTAACCCATCCTGTATACAGTCACTCCTGTATGTTCTCTCTGGTCAAGGTCCAGAATTAAAGTTTTCTGAAGTTGACACCACATTGTCCTATTCATTATTAACTGATTAAGGCTAACATAAACAATACTAACATAAGCTAACTTCTTAGGTTAGGATACCCGGTATCAATCTCAGTGAAGAACTCTTTTCTGATACCCAATCTGAACTTCCCCTGATGCAGCTATAAGCCATTCCTTTGTTTTCCTATCATTGGACGCCAGGGAGAAGAGATCATCACCTCTCTCTCCGCTCCCATGAGGAAGTTGCAGAGAGCAATGAGATCATCCCTCAGTCTCCTCTTCGCTAAGCTGACCAAACCTAGTATCCTCAGCTGCTCCTCATAAATCATTCCCTTTAGTCCTTTCATCATTTTTGTTGCTTTTAATAATTTTGTGTGCAGCATTGGAGGAGGGAATAAGGAACTTGTTTTATCTATTTATGTGACGTCTAATAAGGAACTAATGACTTAGATCAACTTGTGCCCTGCTTCCCACATCTATAACGTCATATGTGGTTTTCAGTGGTAATGGCATTGGTAAGAAAAATCTTTTGTTTTGGATTAACTGTGTGAAAAAAACAAAAAGCTTCACACTTCTTAAAACCAAAAGCTTCACACTTCTCAAAACCAAAAGCTTCACACTTCTCAAAATCCCACTATGACTAAAACAATTTATTGTTTATTGTCCCAGACTAAATAAGTTTGTTTCTTAAATGAGATGAAATTTATATAAGAAACACACTTTGTGAGAAGGAAATGTATATGTGGAGGAGGAAAGCCATTAAATAATTTCTGACTGAATATTTGTAGCTGCAATGAGACTGACGGTGTTTTTTAATCCTTTTGGTAGTCCTTTGGAAAAAGTGTGAAAGCGAATACATGGAATTAATGTTCACAGAATCAATACATTACCTATGTGTGACAAAATCTTATTCCTCCCTTTCCTTTTACTTTGGTGTTTGTATTGATAGAGCCCCAAGGCAGCAGAAGGATATTTCAAATTTGGGTAGCTATGGCTGACAATGCAGTGAGCTGGTACAAAGTGTCAGGATGATGAAGCAGCATTCCACAGTGCTTCATGTGCAGAGTAGGAAGAAAGGAGGAAAGTTGGAATGAGCTATAAGTAGGGGCAAAGGATGGCTATAGTCATAGATCATCTGCCAAATGCAGTGTCATAGGATGAACATCACATTGAGTTTTTAGCAGTATCTCTCATGTGCTTATAGCTGTCCTTTGTGATCTGTGGAAACATTCTACTACCTTCTGTAACCTTGTAAAATCCTATTTAACTTGAATTTGCAGAAGGGAATACTAGGACAATAAGTTAATATTTGTCTAAAAATATATACGGTGTAGTAACTATTATGTTATTAGTAGGTGGAAATCGGTGTACTGTTTAGGGTGCTGCTCGGTATAGTAATGGCTTCCATAGCCATAATTATTACCTATTTAACAGGAAGGAAGAGAGGTTTCATTTTTCCTTTCCTTCTCTGCCAACGAGGAAATCAATTACAGATCTTAACAGATTAGGTGTAAATCAGTTATTGTCCTTTTTATAGTGGAGACACTGAATAAGTCAACAGTTGTAGTGTCTTTTGTTTCTTCTCTGAAACCTACTTCACCAAAATGCTGATGCTGAATTACAAATAGACTTACCTCATTCTGTGTTATTTACATATTATTTCAAAATCTGCATTTATTGAGTACCTTTGTTACTATCTTTAGGAAACCAGTGTGATGAGATACTAATTTCCTTCCTTCTAATTTTCCACCACAGATTACTTTGCTTTGTAAAGCTAATCATAACCAGTCCAATGAAAGAGTTCTTTTAATTCAAAGTCATTTCTACATTACTTTATGGTATTTTAACATAGGATGTTTTTTCACCTGATTCTTATTTTTCTTTTATAAAGATACTAGATTTTGGAAAAGGCTGAGTTTTCAGATGCATAACAGGCACTGTATTTCATGTTTTGGTTTAAATGGTAAAGCAGCTGATACTTTTGTGTTATGACATACACTGCAATATGTAGAACGGATTAGAATTGGGACCAGTGATGTTTCAAACTCACTGTGGTTGCTTTTAATTATTAGATATTTTACATCTAAAATTGATTTTGCCTGAATACTAAGTAGTCAGATGAGTGGAATCTGCAAAATTGTGCTAGAAACCTCAACAGAGTTTCTGTTGCTTCCTCTGTCAAAAAAAAAAAAAAAAAAAAAAAAAAATCGTCTATAATTTAGAACTCCCCTTTTTGT
This sequence comes from Antrostomus carolinensis, assembly GCF_000700745.2. NCBI lineage: Eukaryota > Metazoa > Chordata > Aves > Caprimulgiformes > Caprimulgidae > Antrostomus > Antrostomus carolinensis. The sequence goes on along the minus strand of NW_010296155.1, from coordinate 73,718 downwards.
TTCCAGCAGAGAATACTGCAAAATTCAGTTCTCAACAACATTACTCTCTCTCTACTGCAGTTTTGGTCAGTTTTGTTTTCAAAACTTGCTTGGGTGAGTTTTACTACAAGTATTGCATATTACTTAAGACTGTTGCTATACTATCAATATATCTCTCAAACTGAGGGAATCACAGTGTTTTCTTCTGAGAAAAAACACGCAGAGATATGAGAATAACTACTTGGATGTGTTGATTTACAGGTTCTGTGAAATGGACCTATTTACACTTTACTGTTTTTATCTGTGCTGTGCACTTCTAAACTACCTTAGCTTCATAACACCTGTTCTATTAACATACTCATCTTGGAAACACTGCCTTCTGAAGCTTTTCTGTTAGAATGGTATCAAAATAAAACAGACTCTACTAATAACTGTCATACTGAGTAATTAGCACGTACTGTGTTTAGATTTCCAGGCTCCTCCCTCTGCTTCGTTTAAAGTAGGTAGGCATAAACGATAAACATGTGATCTGTTTTGGCTTTCATCTCTGCCAATTGTGTGAAAGTTTCAGCACTGTGAGATACAATTCAAAGACTCACAGAATCCTGGCATGGTAGGGGTTAGAAGAGACCTCTGGAGATCCTCTAGTCCAACCTCCCTGCCAAAGCAGCTTCACCCACAGCAAGTTGCACAGGACTGCATCCAGGCGGGTTTTGAACATCTCCAGAGAAGGAGATTCCACAACCGCTCTGGGCAGCCTTTTCCAGTGCTCTGACTCCCTCACAGTAAAGAAGTTTTTCCTTAAGTCTGCATAGAATTCAGTAAGAACACACTAGTTTTATCAAATCTGTTATAATTAAGCCTGTTCTGTCTTCTAGAATTGCATAATAAAATGAGGTATTTTGTATTGTAATTGTAGTGTTCATAAGTAGGCTTCCAAATGTGTGAGAGAATTCTAACAGTAAATCCCATTTTAATTTCATGAGAAAGGTGTGAAAATGTGCAGTATGAGAAGCACTTGTAACTGACAACTTGGCATATATGAAATCATTTTCACCTTTGAAAATACATTGTTTTATTAGTTTCTGTTAAAGGTAATATATAACTGCAACTAAAATAATTATCTGTCTCAGGAAATGTTAGATATGTAGTGTGTAAAAACAAAGGTCTGCATTAGACAAATTTGAGGGAATGGTGAATATTAATCCAAAGAAAACTATAAATAAATTACACTTTTTAATTTTTCTTATATACATTATAATAATGTAAAAACAGTTTATGGAATGTTGAGGAGAAATGCTGTAGCAGAGAGAATATATTGTTTTGATAGCACTTTACTGGCAAAATCCAAATTAGAGCTGACTTTTTAAATTTCATAATTTTAGTCATCTTTTTATTGACATTTTTTTCCTCCTGTAATGTTTCATTTATATATTGCAATTCAAAAAGAATCGGCTCTAGAAAGATTTGTAATTTTCAGCCATTTAAATTGTTATCACAAGAGCCAGCTGCATAATAAAAGATGGATGTAAAAGCTCCTACCCTACTGCTCAGCCTCTGTCCCAAAATCAGAATGCACTGAGCTGTTTGATTAGATTAACAACAAGCAAAAGCTGAAATATCACAGTTTCGGAGCGCAGTGTATTGAGGTAAACCAAAACTGCCCCTAGGCTATCTGTAATGCATCAGGCTATAATTTGTGTTTATTCTGTAGCTGCCACACAAGTAACTGTGGTTTCCCTATAGTTAGCTGGAGCAGTATTGCATGATTGCCACCTCAATGCAAGCCATCCCTGGTCATAAATCAGAGCCCTAAATATTTTCCAAAGCTAAGATTTAGCAAATTATTCCCATCACTCTTCTTTCCTGACTAGTTTTAGCAACTTCTATTAACTAATTAATCAACCCAGTCACCTAATGCGGAAACCAGCAAACTGATTGGAAATTTTGGATTAAAGAAGACAGCTAAAGAATACTGACTTTTAGGCTGTATGTAATCAAGTATTACTGTGTCTTTGTTAGTGGAAGGGAAATTGAAATCAAAGAAATTAAATTACTTCACAGAAGTCCCTAAAATTAAACAGGGATAGATTTTTCTCAGAAAGATTAAATAACTTGCCTCCAGAACTAGGCCCCACTTGCGTGAACCTGGACTACTCTTCATTTAACTTCTCTGAATTGCCCACTGCAAATAAAGTTAGTAATGATATTTATCTTCCCCTAGAAGTGTTTTGAGCAATAGCTAAATAATTTTTATGGAACTGTAAAAACTGTAAAGTTAGTTATATTATTGTCTGCAACAGACAGAATTTAGGGATTGCTGGTTCTCAAGTTTCAAAGTATTCCGGTGAAGCGTGGGGTGTCATACATATGAAAAATGACACTATCACCAGCTGAAAATTTCCAAGCTGAATAGTTTGTTTGTTTTTATTGTTAGAAGTTCATGTATAAAAACTTTGTCCAGCAAAAACGTTAGGGAGAAAAAAAGTTAAATGTTGAGATATGTGAAACTATGTTTCACAGAGAACCACTGCTCAGATCACATAGTTTAAACCAGATCAGGATCAAAACACTTTATTGAATACTTATCAACATGTAATTAACAGACAATCAGTGAACTATACATTCAGGGTCAATATCAGATAAGCCACAAGACTAGGCACAAAATGTTAACAAATGCCCACAAATTTTTAAATACCCCTATGTAAGTAATCCCAAAAGTTTTAATAGCCCCAAACCCCCAGTGATGGACTCAGACCCTCCCCACCATGGCCCTCCAAACCTCCCCACCCTCCCCAGCTGATTTCACCCACTCCAGGTGTGGGTCCCTACTTGGTGCCTCCCAAGGTCACACTTTCCTGGGTGTAGTGTGGCTGCTCATCATGTCTGATGATGGAGATGCTCTGTCAGGCCTTGATAAAGAATGTGCTGCTTGTGGGACAACTTGTGGCAGCGTCACACCAGGTTTTCACTATGTCTGTGTCAACCTCAAGGTCTACTCTATCTTGCAAATGTTTGTGCTTCTATAATTCTTTTCAGGCTGACTTATTTGTTTCAGAAGTTTCTGTAACTTCTCAGTTGTTACTTAATCCAGCTGATGACTCTCTTTCACTTTAATATGAATGATTTGGGGCAAATGTCCTCCCAGATAGTTTTGTGTAATTTGATTCACTCATGCAGTTTACACTTGCGTTCCTATCTTTATAAGTATTGTTATCCAGACTATTTGTCAAAGGTGGACAGTGGGAGCACTCTCATACTGTGCAGTTGGAAAAAAATCTTTCCAGTAAGTGTTTTGAAAGCTTTTAGTTAGTTTTCAGCTGTAGGCAGATGGAAACATTGGTGTTGGAAACGATTCAGATCTTAAAAGATGAATGTGAATGCTTTGGAAATTTTCGCCGTCATAGCTTTGTCATGTACTTGCCTGGTAGGCAGATGGAAACATTGGTGTTGGAAACGTTGATTCAGATCTTAAAAGACGAATGTGAATGCTTTGGAAATTTTTGCCCTGTCATAGCTTTGTCATGTACTTGCCTATGCTTGTCTGTCTGTTGGCACAGTTCATCTTTCTACCTTTAATAGAACAGAACCATATTGAAAAATTGAGGATATAGCCAAGTGGTTTTGTGCGTCCTTGAAAATAGATACATATATGTGACTCTTATACCAACCAATTATACTAACTCTTATGTAACATACTTCCCAATTTGGTCTTTATTTTCATTTATATTTTACAGTGCATTAGGGCACTTGAAGTCTTACACTATTTTTACATTATAAGGTGTTGATAAAATAAATTATGCTGCATTCTTTGGCTTACATGGATTAATTAACACTGTATTTTCCACTGGAAAGGATATATGTTGTTTGTTCTATTATATCTTTACTGTGTCTGCTTTGTAGTGATATTTTATAAAAGCTTCAAAATTGCATCCTACCTGTGCGTTCAAACATATGGTGTTATGGTGATATCAAAATCTTTTTTCATCTAAGAGTTGGAGCTCTTTTTTCACCTAAGAGGTGGATCCTACTAAGAGTAGGATCTCTTAAATCACCTTTTGCTTAACAAAGGCAGATAAAAGGACACTGAAATGCTTGGTCAAGTTAACTTTGCACCTTCTTGTGTTTTACAAGTTTATTTATTCATAAAAGTTAAATGGTGAATAGGAAAGAGCAAGTAGAATTCATGAGAGTATTGCTTTCTTCCTAGCTTAACTACAGTGGAAACATTAAAGGATATATAAAGGTGAACAGAGACTCAATTTCTGTATTTTATCTCCAGGCCTTTAGTGCATTACCTATGGGAGAATTTAGGTCTCATTTGCAGTGTCAGTAGTCTGTAGGAGTGAATGAACTTCTCATGTTTAGCACAAGGCTGAGTACATTCAACACTCATGACAAGTTTATAGCTAGAAAATATTACAGCTCCTCTCATGGGCTTCATGAAAGTTATTTGCAGTGTTCAGTCAAAGACTGAAAAATTTTGTCTGCAAAGACATAGTCTCCAAATTCACGTGGAGAGCAAAACAAAGTCATGGTCTTCACAATCCAGAACAGCGATCTTTTCTTCTCTATATAGGCAAGGAAGCAGAAAATAAGAGGAATACATTTGTGTTGCAGAAGCAGTTGAAGTACCTTGAGACTCAAGCAAATTGTTCTCTCTAGTCCTGTCAGAACAGGGAATACTGAACCTTGCTACAACAAGGTAAGTACTATTTTTTCTTTTCCTTCATGTTTGGCATTTTGCAACAATGTGTATATCATTGATAGAGACTTGATTATGGTACCAAAGAAGATTCATACATTTTAACAGGGATTGTAACTTTTTGGCTTCTGGAGGCTTCCGAGGTACTTTTCAGTCACTAATATTGTCATGTATTTCTTGTTTGACTTTACATAAAGCACCTGATAGCTTTGTACATCCTTCTTAGTCTGTAAAATGGATTCTGCAGTATTTCCTTTGCCTTTTTTCTGTTGTAAACTCTTACGCATGTACAATAGGGCTGTTGGATTTGGCTTCTGATATTTATTTTATTATAAATTACAAAAAAAATCCAGGAGGGAAAGAATGATCTTTAGTACTTTGTTTTAGACTGTTGTATTCTGCAAATTTGACTGGACCAATGGCTTTAATCATCAACTTTCAGAAAATTCAGTGCAAGGGGCCTCTGTGCATCACTGCTCAACACATTATAAAGTCTTTCTCTATGGAAACTAGCTTATCTTTAAGTCCACTAGAGTTAATAGATTATACACATGATTTCAGCAAGAGTTACAGTAGATATTAAAAGGCAACTTAGATAATACATCTGAAAATGCTAATGCAAAAGACATAGCCTTGAAACACTATTGCAACTCTCATACTGCACTTGTTGTTGATATAGGAAGAACTTATCTGTAGTCACAGGAAAAAACACTGACAAAGATATCTTTGTAAAATTTTCTTCATTTTAAAAATAAGATCAATGACAGCTAACTATTAAAGACACAGAAGATTCCATGATCTAAAGTGAATCAAAAAATATCTCCTCACAAATTACAGAGAAGAGTAAATACTGTAAATAATCATTCAAACAGGACATTGATTACTGAGAAAAGCATTATTTAAGCACTGAGTGTGTAAAACTTCCAAAGGGGTGTTACATAGTTTTCAGTAACGCGTGTGCACTGGCAGTCCAGTATTGGTGTTTTGTATGTCTCAAGTTCTTGGGCAGAATTCTCATGATCATGGATTCATAGAATAGTTTGAGTTGGAAGGGACCTTTAAAGCCCATATAGTCTAACCCTGCTGCAGTAAGCAGGGACATCTTCAACTAGATCAGATTTCTCAGAGCCCCATCCAATCTGACCTTGAATGTTTCAAGGGATGGGGTATCTACCACTTCTCTGGGCAACTTGTTCCAGTGTTTTACCACCCTCATTGTAAAAAATTTCTTCCTTATATCTAGTCTAAATCTACCCCCTTTTAGTTTGAAACCGTCACCCCTTTTCCTACTGCTACAGGCCCTGCTAAAAGGTTTGTCCTTGTCTTCCTTATAGACCCCCTCTAAGTATTGAAAGGATGCAACAAGATGTCAATGGAGCCTTCTCTTCTCCAGGCTGAACAGCCCCAACTCTCTCAGCTTTTCTTCATAGGAGAGGTGTTCCATCCCTCTGTTCATTTTTGTGGCCCTCCTCCAGACCCACTCCAACAGGTCCATGTCTCTCCTGTTCTGAAGATTCTAGAGCTGGGCACAGTACTCCAGGTGGGGCCTTAGGAGAGCAGAGTAGAGGGGCAAAATCACCTCCCTCAACCTGCTGGCCACACTACTTTTGGCACAGCCCAGGACACAATTGGCCTTCTGGGCAGTGAGTGCATATCTTTGACTCATGTCCAGCTTTTCATCCCCTAGTACCCCCAAGTCCTCCTCTGTAGGGCTGCTCTCAATCCCTTCATCCCCCAGCCTATATTGATACCGGGGATTGCCCCAACAGTGTTTGGTATCATACCAGTTCCACAATGAAAAAAGGAGCATCAGGAGCCTTACTAATTTTTTGCTGGATCAATTCATTAGAAAAACATCTATAGATTTATGTCACAAGATAGATGAATTCTATCATCTTGCCAGTCCAATGACTAGAACTGGGACCTTCAGGTAAACGACAGGACCTGAGATGTGACAGTAAAGAAAAAGCAAATGGCATGAACAGAAGGAATTCCAGGTGAGAGGAGATGTGGAGAAAATAGCTAACAGCATAGAGAAAATATCTTCTAAAGTTGTTTGGCAAAGGAGGAGACAGAGATAGAAGTACTAAGGAAAATAAAAATTGATGCCTTCATCTCCCTCTAGTACAAAGCACCTCTCACACCCTCTTGGTGTTGCACTCATCTTAAAGTTGGCATTCTGTAATTTTTTGCTTTTACTTCGTAGCAATAATTGTGAAAACATTTGTAATGAGATATCTTTGCATTTGATTTATCATTTGTCTAAAGAAGCAACCCAAACAAAGCTCCCTGGCTTATTTGTGTATGTTTTTTGATTTGAGAATTTTAGGACACCCAAACTTATAGTTTATTTTGTGGACCCAGGAGACATTTAAATAGCTTGTTAGGAAACAAATAACATTTATTAGTATAACAAGGATGAAGAACCTTGTTCATAATTTTTATGCTATTATACTCTTCATTATATTTCTCCATGTATCTGTTTTGTGTTTTGTTTGGTTTTTTATTTGTTTTTTTTTACTTAAGCAATCCATGTTGATGAATTCTTAATGTGTTCTAGTGCAGCCAAGGCTCATGTTAGCATAGAAAGCTATGATGATAATATGCATTCTATACTCAAGACTTGACATCTGCTCTACTTTCTTCTCTTCTGTGGTGGTTTGGGTGGATTCACCCTTTTGCTTGCAGCTTGCAGCCAAACACAGCCTGCTCTATCACCCTCCCCGCCCCCCCCACCCAGGGAGTAGGGGAGAGAATCTGGAAAGAAGGGCAAGGACTCACGGGTTGAGATAAAAACTATTTACTAATTAAAAAGAAAATGATAATGATAACAACAGTAATAACAGACTATACAAATGAGTGATATACAGTGCTCACCGCCCACTGACCAATTCCCAGCCTGTGCCAGCTAACGATCCCGCAGCCGAGACGGTCCCGAACCGAAACCCCGGAAGAGTGAGCCCGAGCGATCCCCGAGAGAATGTGCCCCGTCTTCCGGTCAACACTGGTTAATATATTGACATGACGTGATATGATATGGAATATTTCATTGGCACAACCAGATGCCAGTTTTTGGGTTTTGCTCCTCACTGCGTTTCCCCCCTCCCAGTCCTAATGCACCCGTGAAGTAGCAAAACAAGGTGGCCTTGAGCTCCAGCAACACAAGTATTGTTATCAAAGTTCTTCTTACGATATGTCTGAACTGAAACACTGAAAGTAAAATACAGCTATTCTAATTACTAAAAAGAAAATTAACTCTACCCTAGCAAAACCAGGACATCTTCCTTTCTCATAACAAGAATAAAATAAATTAACTTTGTGAAAACTGATCTTATGGAGCTATTGCATATTCTGCAGCAAATAATGCTAATAAATTGGCATTTCCTATTTTTAATATCTTGACACTTTGCCTATTAACATTGAAGTTATTAGGACAATGAGGAATACTGAAATGTGGATTGCAGAGTTGCTTAGATTTAAAGAATAGTGTGGAAAAGGTTTCACTTGGAACTTTTTGTGCCAGCTTGGTAGTAATGAAGGAGTAGAAAGTAGACTGAAATGCACAAATGGGACTTTTTGTTTTGTTTTGTTTTTTAGGGAAGTAAACAGGAGGGCATGGTGAGGAACTGGTAGGAAAACAGAATGTTGCTAGAGAAGAGGAAGATGACCCGAACACTGGACCTTCAGATGCTTTCTGACTGGCTGGTTGTTGGGTCATTATTTCTAGCACAATTCAAATAGCTCAGAAGATTATCTAAAAATTATGTGCACAGGTTTGGTAAAGAACAGTTTTGTTGTTAATTTACATCTTAATCAATTAAGTTGTGTCAGACAAGGCAGACAAGGAGATAAACTGTTATTTCTCATTTGTATTTGTTTATTTTTTCAGAATTATTTAGAATCAGTTTGCTTTTGTTACCACACATACAGTAATCAGTTGAGTTACTGGTGTTCCTTTTGCTGAAAAAATTAAAAGACAGTAGCATGTGACAAAATTATTACATTTATTTTGAGTTTGTCACTTCTTGCCCTGCAGCAGAAATATTTCCTGAAACTTGGACAGGGCAATATGCCATCAACAATAAAAAAAAAAGAAAAAAAAAAAAAGAGTTGATTTTGTTAACTTCTGTTTATGATGAATACTGAAAGCTCCAACAACATTGAAATGCTATATTTTATTTTCACATTTTAAAGCGTATTTTTGTGTTCTTTGTGTTTACAATTAGATATTAACAATTCTGTGTACACACAGGCTGTTTTTTATTGCTTTAAGAATTCTGAAGACTTTGGTCTTCACTTAGAGCTTGAATGAATAGGTATTTTTAAATCTCAGTTCTTCAGTGAAACAGCCATTTTGCCCTCTGTACATTTCTAATTTTGCTCCTCTCCAGTGCTATATTGTGCAGTGGTTCTCGATTGTACTGTTTGAAACAGTGCTTAATTTGTATACAGAAATCTGTAAATGTGTCACTTTCAGCCCTTGTAATTACTGAAACAACTTTTTTTCTTGTTTGCCAACCTCCCTTTCTTTTATCAAGAAACTAGCATCATTATTTTTTCCATGACCATGTGTTAACTTGCTCTGAGCCATTCTTTTTCTCCGTGATTTTTCTGTATTTCCTGATCTTACTGTAACCATGGCAGTTTGCTAAACTGTAAACAGAACATGTACAAATCTTTTATACCTTGTAGCCTCTGAAATTTAAGGCCAGTCCAAAGACAGTGTCAGATGAGACCAATGTATTCAAGACAAAACCACTCTTCTCCTCCCTGTTTTTTTTTGCTCTGGAGATGTGGGACATATTTTGGCTAATGGTGTTTATTCAAAAGCATCGGGTCCTGGTTCAGGCTGGAGTCTGAATTTCAACTCTGATGCATTATTGACACTAGAAACAGGTGGCTGTGAAGCCACTGGTATAAAATAGCTGCTTAGAGAGATTGGTTGTTTCTGTCACGCCTTTTGAAAACAGGAATGTCAAAAGTCAAGGAGATTTATATCCCCTAAATTGAAAGGACCTAGTTTCTCGTATATCACTTATTTTAAAAACAATCTACATTTTAAAGTCATTTAGACAATTCCTTCTAGTTGGTATTTCTCTAAGTATGGTAGAGGTGAAGAAATTATGCCCTGTCTTACAGGAATGTATACGACATCGCACTATTCAGAATGGTTTGAAGATAAAAGCTTTGACTGAAATTTAATTTGTATGAGAAAAAGGAATATGATGTCATTTGATATAGATAGTGATAAACATTGGGAATTTAGCAGTATAAATACAGCAACTAAACCTGAAAGTCAAGGACCCAAGTCCCTTAATTTCTACTGTAAATCTTTGTAAACTGTTGCTGGGAAGTTTTTCTAGCCTCAATTTTTATTTATTTATTTATTTATTTGTTGTGTGGGGAAAAAAGAAAAAAAAACAAACTAGGAGGTATTTGAAACATTCAGTGCAAAACTAATTTCCTGCGACTAAATAAGACTGGAAATTTATACCAGATCAATAATTATTTTTCATAAGTATTTGTAGGCCTCAATTGCTATCAGGATCTCATTACCTAGAAGAAAAAAGTATAGTAAGAAATAGCCTCTCCCTCAAAAAGTGTATGTCCTACAGAACATAGTGAACCCAGGTAAGAGCCAGGCCACAAAGCCAAGAGATATATCAGGCTGGAACATCCCCTTCCTTCCTGCAGGCACAGGTGAGTTCTCTGAAACCCACCCCAGCTCTGGAGTGCTTGCAGAGAATCTGGCATGAGCTAGTCAGAGGTTTGTGGCACCCAAGCTTCTCTCTGCTTCTCTACTGTGTCTTCAGCTGGCATCTTTCACCAGTAATAAGCTGCTTCTGTTCTAAAGTGATCTAAATTGTAATTCTGGTTATTTCCATAATATTTCTGTGAATAAAAAAAGTGAGGCTGTGCCTGAGTGGGAATTAGACTGCATTCAGATAGGTTGTTTCAGTTCTGTTATTTGTCTCTGTAGAAATGGTTAAGCAAACTGGATTTAAATGAAGTTCCAAATTTGTCTTGCATGTGCCTTCAAGTACCTGCAAAGCTCCGTCGGTCCCTGTCGTCTGTTGACCATGAAGTTGCAGTGAGACCTTACCACTGGAGTGTGCTAGAATGCACATAACTCTTACATCTGCCCCTGACTGTTTCCTTCTTGTTCTCATGTGCTTGCTGAAAATACGCCGAAATATTAAATAAAACACTCCAAAGCATTCAGATGGAAATAAAAATGGTTAAAACCAAAATGAAAAGTGCTTTACGTATAAAATAATTCAGCAGTCACCATGTTAATTCACAAGGAACATGCTGGTTTTCTACAAGTCATAATACAGTCGGTGGTAAATGCACAACCTTGTTTCATACAGTCATGCCTTTAACAAGGTTATTCATCTCCCTTATCTTCATTTAACAGAGCATGTTCTTATGTATGGTTTGACGCAAAACCAAAGTATTTTTTAATAGCTTTCAAATAAAATTTCTTCAACAGGTATTCACAGAAACGCTTGTGGAACTGATATATTTGCATTTCAATACACCCTTGTTTAACTGGCTTCTGTGACCAAGATCAAGTTGACTGTCCCACAACTTGTTTCTCTTTAGAAATGGTAGATTTTATTGCTTTTTTGGGGTAATTTTTTTACTCTGCACTGCTTGAACACAGTTACAGACTGATCTGTGGTTGTGTATACGTTATATGATTAATTTTATGTGGCAGCTGGAGATATGTGAGAAAAGCTGGCATTTCCATAAAAGCTATAGAATGCTTTATTATTTCTTGATACACAGACACACACATTACCCACAGCAGTATCAGTAGTAGCAGTTGTCTCACATGACTGGTACCTGCTTTAGTGTTGGCAGAAACAGCAGCAAACATGGGGCTTCCAGGAGCAAAGAGCAATGATACCCGACTATCTTGTCAGCCTTACCCTAAGCAACCACTTTTTTTACCTAGAACCAACGACAGCACAAACTAGTGTGCTGCAATGCTGCTTAATGGAAATTTACCACCTTTGACCATTTTTTAGATGATAACATAACTTCTTCCACATTTGGTCTGAATAGATATGCAGAGAGTCTTCCCACTAGTGTTGGGGGTTTGTTTTGACTTGTTTCTTTAAATGCAGGTGGTTCTTGAATGTGTGTGTATTTATTAATTTTAGAAGTTTGGAAAGTACTTCCTCTCTCTTCCAGGAATTTTTTTGTTTGTGAAAGCTCTACAGTTCTGGTATAAGAAATAATTGAAACATTGCTTTACTTTTAATCACACATTGGAACAGCGAGGGAGATTTTAAACCCTAATGATAGAAGCAATGGAATAAGTCTTGCAGTGGTACAAATTACTGAAGATCAGCTTTGCACTACGTTTTCAAAGATTCCAACCACTTAGGCCTTGTAGTAATAGAACATTTGATTCAAAGTAACTAATCTTCAACTTTTGTTTTGTGAAAGCTTATAGTCTATGCGTGGTTTAAATGGAAAGGTAGATTCAGAGAGAAGTTTTTGTTCATGTGCTTATATCACAAAAATACCTAAAAAGGAATCCAAGCTGACAAATTAAAACTAAAGAAAAAATTTAAAATGAGTTTGACATTGGATGGAAAGATAAGCATAAACTACAAATTGAATGGTGTAGACATACATATCTGATGATCTTAAAGGTCTTTTCCAGCGAAAATGATTCTATGGTATGTGTGAACCTTGCACAACTGGTTATAGCAGATTAAAGAAAAAGATCAAAAGGAATTAAAAGAAAAAGCAGGCAACTTGAACAGAATGCTGAGTGATTAATCTATTTTTAGTTTGTAATGCTGGAGAGATCATTGTAATTACCCAATCCAACTACTTGTATAGCTCCTAGTTTGAAACCTTGTAAGTAGAAGGAACCATTACAGACCTGATTGACTGTAAATTGTCCCTCCCAGGGACTAACAGCACTCTCATCTACTTATTGTTCCACTGAACATGTCAGAGTGTATAGGGGCCTCTCTATGCTATCTCTACTCTATGCTGAGTACTTCAGCATCTCCCATCCACTTATTTTCTGTAGTAATGGGTAGCTGAGTCCATGTTTGTGTGTTTCATGAACATTATTTAACACAAACAATTTTTACCTAATTTAAAAACAGCTATAGCTGTCCAGAGATACTAGCAACATCTGTGAATGAGTTTTTATTTATAATAGAATGTTGTCTTTGATTTATAAACACATCTAAACATATGCATACACATGGATACAAATGTATGTAAATATATAGGAATGTCTAGGGAATGGATTATGAGGATTAAGTTTTTGTTGTTGCAGTGTAGTGCAATTAGATCCATGACAGAGTATGCAGCAGTAAACTAAATTAGTATTTCTCCTCACTACAGTGTGCTTTTGTTAAAGATACCTAATGTTTGCACTAGTAAA
>NW_010296155.1:56049-60599 GCF_000700745.2 Antrostomus carolinensis | reverse complement strand
GGTTCAGGTCTTTGAAGTATACATTCCAAAGGCAGTTAGAGGAGATCCTAATCCTTTACCAGAATTCACAGCTTTCTAAACATGCTGTGTGAATAAAAGGATTGACCATACTGTTGAGATAGGAAAAGGAACAAGTGTGGAACATCACAGACTTTGCAAGAAAACCAAAACTAATTGTACAGATAGAGGTTTGACCACTGAGACAAATGATTTTTTCAGTTGTGGACTCATGTTTGTGGTTCTTCAAAATCTGTGCTTGGTAAAAAAAACCAAAACCAACAAAAAACCCCACCCCAAACCAAACAACAAACTAAAGAAAACTCTTCCCCACCTCCCAGAATCACAAAATCACAGAATGGTAGGGGTTGGAAGAGACCTCTGGAGATCATCTGGTCCAACCCACCTGCCAAAGCAGGTTCACGCAGAGCAAGTTGCACAGGACTGCAACCTGGTGGGTTTTGAACATCTCCAAAGATGAAGACTCCACAACCTCTCTGGGAAGCCTGCAAGAGACAGAAACTCTTACATTTTCTGCTTTAACTTTTTTGTTTTAGGTTATGATTTTAATGTTTTAATGTGGTTTTGTTTAGATGATAAAAATATTTAGCTTATACATATATTAAGGAAAAACTCAGACAGACAATGATTTCTGTAAGAAACTTTACTTGTAATCTAGCTAGTTTATGGAGGCATGGTTTTCAAGTTTTGAAGGTAAAGTTATTTTCTTGGTTATTAAAAAATAGTTTACTACTTTAAAACTCTTTCCTCACTATTGAATTTACATAGGATCTAGGCATCTCAATGTATACCATTCCTCCTTTTCTTTCCTAGTGCTTCACACTTCTGATGTTCTAGTCTGTAAATTCTCTAGCAGTTCCTATCCTAGGAAATCACATGTCACTGTATATATATCACACTGCCTTTGCTAAACACTTCTCTCTCTTGTGCTAATCATACCTATTTCTTCGTTCTTATCACTAAAGAAGCAGGAAACAGCATAGCTTTTCCCTGTGCTCCTAGCATAGAAGAGATGAAACGTCAACATCATGTTAGAAGAGTGACAATATCTGTTTGCTATGGCAAAGAGTTTACAGACCAAGGTCCTTATGTTGTTGTTTTTTTTTTGTTGTTGTTTGTTTGGGGTTTTTTTTTCGGGAGGTTTAGAAAGAGCATCTAGCAGTTATTGCCTGTAGACCCTGCTCTTGTAATTGACCCTGGTACAAACAGCAAATGAGGGAGAGACATGTCCTTGGTTGTCTCCTCCAAGCCTTGTTGTTCTGCTTCACAAGTAGTAAGTAGCCAACCCATTTGTCTTTTTCTGGCGGTAGGTATCTTAACCTGGCACTCTGCGAGTAAGCATGATCAGTGCCCCACTGGGCAGGCAAGGATTTTCATTTCATGCCTTCTTTATATATTATATTACTGAGCCTATGAAGTAGAAGCTGATATGTAAAAAAGAAAACAAAGTTAATGAGCATAAGAACCTTTATCTATTTATTTTGAATTCTCATTACAAAGAAATACACATGGAAGTTATGTTTACTTTTGTATAGTTTTTGAGTCTTTTAATGGAAGAGAACCAAAACATCAAAGTAACAGGTTGTACCCTATGATGAAGATAACTACCCTATGATGAAGATAACTGAATTTCTCAGATCAAAATATCATCAATGTGCACTTCAGAACTTCTGTAATGAAGTCTTACTTGTGTCAATGGGTAAGAATTTTTTTCATATTCTTACCTATCTCAAGATTGGTACTGCTGCCATCAATGGGAACTCTGAGGATGGTTCAATTGGAAGCAAGACTGTCCTTCCCCCCCTTGTATCCTGTGATGTGTGTCAGGCAGACCACACCCTGTGTGCAGATAGCATCACATTTTCTCTGACTGCAGAGATTGCCACTATTCTGCTGCCGGGCAACAGCAATTTACAGATTAAAATACCTAAATGTTGCACTTGTATTTTATTAGTGATAGGAAGATTAGCATACTCAACCTAAAGCCAGTGAAATTTTTGAGCTGTTGTGTGAATTACCATGATGTGTGACAAAACATAGA
The DNA here is from genome assembly GCF_000700745.2 of Antrostomus carolinensis. NCBI lineage: Eukaryota > Metazoa > Chordata > Aves > Caprimulgiformes > Caprimulgidae > Antrostomus > Antrostomus carolinensis. Next base: position 58,540 of record NW_010296155.1, on the reverse strand, counting down.
CCAATAGGTTTGAGTTCTATCAGAGCCTCTGATTATGCCTCTGTTTTTAATGATCTCTTTTCATAAAACAATTCAATTGAAATAATCAGAGGCTATGACTCAAGATTCCCCTTTTCCCCAGCCATGATCCTGTCTTCAGTAATCCTCCTGACCTCCTTAATATTGCATCCCTTGACCTCATCTTCTGTCTGTGTTTTATACAAATGGAAGCAGAAATTTACTTTCAGAAAAGGATTCTAGGCTGCGATTCTGTGTTGAGAGAAGTACCTTCTTTCAACCCTCAGTTAGGCTTTATCAGCGGGTTCACTGGAGAATTTTTTCAGCCAAATAAGTAAGAAACAGGTCAAGCTGTTTTATGAGATTATAGATCATTACCTTTCTGAGGCACTGACCCATTCAATTGTTGCATTTTAAGACACGTGGCTGTACTGTGCTTCTCATGGAAGTTCATTGTGGTTCAGTGATAACACAGGAAGAAAACCTTGCTGAAATGTCATACCTCTTCTCCATAATAAAGTGCAAGTCTGCTATTTAGTTTTATATATGTAAACTAGTAGGAAAATATACATAGAATAGTCAAAAGAAGGCAAGACAAAACTGTTATGAAAGTTTCCTCTTTAAATTAAGGTCTAGTTTCTGAGAAAATGAAAAAATGACCACACCATGGATTTATTTTTAAAAGACTTCTACTTGCAGTTACTGTATTCCTTCAGTATTGAGTGTATTAAGGGAAAATACAGCTAAGTATCTTTCAGATATTCATTAGAAGCAGCAATTACTTTTTTAACTTTTGACAGTTAATACCGTGGAATTTAATCTTAGAAGTAGGCTTTAGAACAATAAAGGTTAATAAAACCTTGTTGACAAGGCTGTATTGTTTTCTGTGATGAAATCATTGGAACATGAAAACTGAGTTCTACAGCTGGAGGAAAGCAAGAGAGGGAGAAAAACATTACATCTGGATGAAATATAATTCAAAGGGAAGAGAAATACTAAAGCTGTACCCAGGTGAGCTGTCCTACTCCATTTATTGATTTATTAAGCAAAATAGTTAACCAGTAAATGTTTTTAGAACATTTAATTTTTACAGATATTCTCAGACATGAAAAAGCATTCATTATGCTCAGCTGTCAAGAGCCAAATTTGCAATACAGTGCAAGTAAGGATTTTGAGTAAGAGGAATGTCTCAGTATTTTTTTTTAATAAACTTATCAGAACAGCTCAGAGCTTTTGTTTTTTGGGTGTGTATATGTAAATATATATGCAAATATACATACTAATATTAATAACTTGTAAATTTTGTGTTGTATAATGCAAAACTTGTTTGAACACAAAATTGCTAATTTGGGGGAAAGCTGAAAAAACTATCTTTAAGTAATGATACGAGTGAGATGCTTGTAATAGCAAGGATGTACTTAACCTATTGACATAGGAAAGATTGCTCCACCCTCAAATTTGAAGTGAGACTACACAGTTTTACAATTTTTGAACAGGGTTCCATTGTGACTATTAATGTCAGCGCTATACTGTGATGCTGATTTCTGTGACTGCACAGAGGCTAAGCAAACATGGAAGTCGGAACTGTCAGAATAGACACCGACATTAAAGTTTCCATAGAGGAATGAAATATGTTTACACATAAACTAGAGCTCTTGGGATGGTGAGTTGGTTACAAAATAATAATATAATGCATTGCTTATATTTATAGTATAATACCACATAAAGAAATGGTATCCATAGATGTCTTTTTGATGATAGTTTAAGACTGGAATGCCAGGGTTTTGACTGATGAGATATCATTGCTGCTACTGACAGCAAAGGTTATTTTTTTACATAAATGCAGAACTTATGGTATTTTGATGAATTTATTTGCAAACACAGAACAAATGTATGCAGCTGTGCTCAAGACCTTTACTCAGGGAGTACTGCACTTTCATCTTCCCCTGTATTCTTACCCATTCTTTTAGATCTTTTTCAGTTTCCTTATTTTTTTTTTTCCCCTCATTCATTCCAATACTGTTTTCATTTTTTTCTTATTACATGCCTGCTAATCAGGAAAAATATGTAAATAAGACACCATTAACATTCATACATACTCAATGAATTCAAGTAACCTGTTTTGTTTATAAGAGTAAATTTATATTTTAGCAATAGTTAAAATTAAGGTTAGGTAATTAAGACTTCCTCATAGGCTCAGGAAATTATTTTAGTAAAACCATAATGAACACAGGATAACTATAGTTATGCTGAGTGAAGAAGGCTGGAGTTTAAAAAGCAGACAACCTGAAGATGATAACTGTATTACTGATACTGCAGTTTGTTTTTAAAATTTTAATTAAAGTATTTGATGTGGCGGTTAAACTACAAATCACAGTCAGTGAAGCACCACAGCTGATATTTATTTCCCTATTTTAAGTCAATTTTAAAAGGTAGAGAGAATTTTTGTTCTGTTAAAACAAGAAGTTGACAATTGTAGTAAATCTGATCTTTT
>NW_010296155.1:20611-55995 GCF_000700745.2 Antrostomus carolinensis | reverse complement strand
CCCCAAAAAAAAAAAAAATTTTTTTTGGTTTTTTTTTTTTCCCCCCCCCCCCTTTAAATTTTTTTTTTTTTTTTTTTTTTTTTTTCTCTCTGAAAGGGATCCCCAGGTACTTAAGAGGAAAGTTAGTTAGAAGACCTGGGGAAACTGTGCTGAACTTTCGATATTAGAGGAGATGGGACTCATACATATCTTGTGTTTAAGTGTAAATAGGAGTAATCACCATCATAACATGGTCTACCTTCCATCTAGAGTCTATATTCTTTCTGTGATCATTTTTCTATATCCCCACAAGGACACATTACCAGATTCTGCTTCTGGAATGCATTGGTATAAGAAGCAAAACAAAACCTCAGAGAATGTTTTAAGGAATGATGAAAGCATTATCTCTGTACGGTTTTTTGCTGGCAAATTAAAGAGGAAGGTAATGTCCCAAGTCCATAGGAGTCTGCATACAGCAGCAGTAAGCTGAACTGTCTCCTAGCAGTTTCTCTAGACTAGCCTTGAACCACAGTGAAAGACCAATGGCAAAAAGGTGTTTTATTTGATTAACACTTTCCCTTTTACTCACACGTATGTGCACACACACACACACACACCCCCCAATACATACAGAAAGAGTGAGTGTGCAATTCTAGATTTTCCCATTTACCTTCCTTGGTGCATCTACTGAGAAGAATGACAAAGTGTTCAGGTCCTGGTTTTTAGTTTCACTGCTTATTAGCAACCTACCATGGACTCTGCAATTGGGTTTGATAAAGACACAAAGGAAGTTATGATACCTACTATGAGAAAATTGCAACCTGCACATACTAGAGGAAGAAACTTCAGTACTGTTCTTTAAGTGTGTGACTACGTTTTCAGAAAAGTAATCTCAAATGATGAATGGTAAAATTCATAGTAATAGTCAATATTCAATATTAGTAATAGTCAATATTCAAATACAATATCCATAGTAATAAAAGTGTAGAATTTGTCCTTTACTGACAGCTTTTAAAAATTACACGAATATAATAATAATAAGAAATGGTTCAAATTTCTGAAAGCAAGTGTCATTGAAAGCATACGAAAAGGCTTGATTTACAAAAGCCTTCAGAAAAATTACAGTGCATCTAGTGTGTACTCCAAATATGGAAATTTCTTCCTAATAACAAAAGGTAATCTACCAGCTTTTCCAGAGTAGCACATTTGCTTTTGGTTGTATTAAAAAGTAAGGTGAAAGAAGCATTCTACAACAAATCTTTGCATATATAATAGAGATTATAAAAATTTATGTTTGTTTTATCCTGGCAGTCATTGAACAGTGTTTTTTTCTTAAAATAAATAAGATGTCGTTTTAAGATGGCAACAATGTGAACAGCTGCTACAGGGAATACAGGTAAAATTAATGTTAAAATCTATATGTCCAATAGTGCTCAAGCACCATGAGATCATTTCATATCACTCACTGTGAGTCAATTAGACCTCCAGTTAGAGAAATATTCTGCAGTTCACTGTTCATTAGCCTGACAGTTGCAAATTAAGTGCTTACAGTTCATGCACTATTTAATCCCAAGGCTATGAAAATGTAGGAGAATGTCAAGGCCTTTATGCCTCTATATGTTTGGAACTTTGATTGAGAAACACTATTTTAGGAATATTCTTACAGTAATAAACATAGATTGCCAAATCTTGTCTTTCTGCAGGGAATGAGGTTATCTGCTTTGTGGAGATTTAATTGACCTTTTTATTTAATTTGTTCAAGGTAAATATATTCCTGGAAGATTGCGAAAGCTCTCACTTCCAAGTTATTTCCATGATAAATGAAGTAGGTTTCTTCTTTTCAGGAATGAAATCTTATAGTTTGAATCCTATTAGAGCAAAAGAATAAGTTTTGAAAAATTAGTCCAGTGTCCTGGGAACAGTATTGGCATTTGAAGTGTCCGCATGTCCCTTCTGAATTCAATCACACATGATCACATGCTGTGATCTTGGGAAAAGACATTTCGGTCTCTTTCAGATGAGAAGGCAGGAGTATTTTGGTTTCATTACTTACCTGAGTCAAACCATTATTGTGTTTCAGCTGAATTTCTCACTGACTAAATAAGGACTGCATTAGTTCCTGTCTCATGTGCAGGGTGGTCAGTTCAGTAATGGTTATTGGATTGTATTAGTGATTTTGTTGTTTAAGAAAAGCTTAAGTCATTATGTACAAGAATGTAAAATAAAAAGATATTGTTCAAGGTCATTGACATAATAAAGGCATATTGCAGGGTGTCAGACATGCCAAGTGTAATATTTTGACAGAGTAGATTGACATTGACAACATATCTGAATAGGTATTTGTCTGGAAGTTCATAAAATATAATAGTGCGAACAGATGTCAGAAGAACATAGATTTTGTTGAGAAAGGAAGAACCACCACTAAAAGAAATTAGGATTGCATGAGAACAGGTGATCACAAAATTGGAATGTTTGCAGCCATGGGAACAGATGGAAACAGATTCAGACTGAAGTAGAGAGGAAACACAGAAAAAATGTAGATAATCTTATAGTGCACATATGATCTGCTATACTATACTTGTGTAGGTGTGAATACAAAAATAAAAGGCAAAACCAAGCTCTATACATGTGAATAAACCTGTGGATTTAAATGTTACAGAACTCTACAATGCTTAAGTCAACTGGCCCAATTCTTACTTGTTTTTCACATTTCAAACTGCAGCTAAAGCATTACTATACTGATTTAGTCCAGAATAAATTACTTCCAAGAGGGAGAACAATGGAGCAATGAAAAATTCAATACAGTGTCAACATGAGTGAGATTTACATAATTATAATTTTGTACAGCATCTAGCTCTATGATCAAAGTTCTTCTGAGCTGAATGGTTAGAGTGATGAAAAAGAGTAGATGGAAGAAGGGAGGTTAAATGATGTGACTAAGAAGAATCAGGAAGGGAGCAGGTTGCCATCTCCCTTGTAGTTACGGTCATGTGGATATGACACATTCACAGGATTTCCACCAATATTCCTGTATTAGTTGAAGTCTGCTACAGAAAGAGAGAGCTGAAGTATGTAGGCCATCAAAAAGACTTTCACTGCCATGATATTCTGATTCTCTCTCAGCCCACCTAAAGCAGCAGCAGTTTTGTGAATCAGTAAGCCCTGCAGAGCTATGTGCCTAACTGCCTCTGAATCTGTAAGTGTAGCAGGATGAGAACAATAGGCTCTTCCTGGTATTACAAAGGCGTTTGAAGGTTACATTCACTAAAGGCTGGAAGGTGGGGGGATTAATCTGATAATGGGAGCTATATGTGAGCACTTTTCTTAGACAGATTGTTTCCACCTGGTAATTAAGAGAGAAACTCCTAATCCTCTGATTTCTCATGGCCTGTTTGAGTGAGTTTGCAGGTCTCAGTTACAACATGAGCACAGTATTAAAAAGCCTTGTAATAATTAGTAAACCTGCTGGAAGACTCAACAGAAAGGTAAGGATTCTTGTTTCTCACTTAAAAAAAAAAATTAAAATCTTTTTCTGCTCTGCTAGAAGTGTACTAAGCTGGAATTCTATGAGCAAATTTAGTTTCATTAATCTAGTACGAAAGTGTCACTGTGTTAGCTGATTTTATGTGTGTCCCTCAAGTCCCCGGCCCCCATCATCCATGCTGAATCTTTGAGTCTCTGTTAGCACAATATGACTAATCCTGTGGAGGTCAATGGTATTTCAGCCAGTTGCTCTCAACATCAGCACACAGATATTTTATATTGTTACAGAAAGTGGGTTTTGTTATCCCCTTCAACACAGGCACAGAGAGATTGTGAGGACACATCTTTGGATATGTCTGCAATATTCAGGTTAATAATCTATTAATAAAAACTGTTTAGGCTAGCGTGCTGCCTCTATAAGACTGCAGAATGTGATATTAGATAGCAGTTACTCTTACTGGCAAATATGATCAAATTGCAGGATGTTCCTTTGTTAGTGACTGCTTCTTTCACATGGTCCCTTTCCTGATCTATTTGTTTCTCGTGACTATGCCTGCTTACTAAAAGCAGCCATTTATAGCTTTGCATTTCAATGATAAAGCAGTCTTCATGAAGGTCTGTGTATTCCCTACATAGGGCAGGACTGAAGACAAACACATCCCAAGTACTCTGTTTTCTTGTATTTAATATTACAGTGTGCTATGACAAGTATACTATTGTCGCATTAATATTACATGGCTGTTATGGACGTAATAGAGCTAACTACAAACATGGAGAATGAGAAAAGTTTTAACAACAGTTATTGTGAGGTGAATGTCTTTTGTGATTTGCAATTATGAAACAGTATTTAGTGATATTATTCTTTCAAGGATCACCTGAAAGTTCAGGAAAACTGAACCTCTGTGGTAACAGATGTGTCATGCTTATTTTAAATTCTGATTAAATTTGTCCATTCCATCATAGGATTTACTGTGACTGTATGGACAGCTGTATGAAGAAGTAGCATAGCACCATTTGATCTACAGAAGTGTATTTTCTACTTAGGAAGCTTTGCTTTGATTTGCTGTTTCACGTTCTTGTTATTTTATTGTGAGATGAAAGTGGAAGTTTTATTACAATTAATCATTTTCCTACCTAAAGAGTGGCAAGACAAGCTGCTTCTATTAATGAAATCAAGATACACACAGTATCAGTTATAGCAAATATTTACAATGTGAGGTACACAATAACTGCATTGAATACTGTATGGGGATTTATCCAATTGCTGCAGTTCTGTGCTTTGGTGTGAGTGTGATAAGCAGTAGAAGTTTCAGAGCCAGGCTGTTCAACATTGTAGTCAAACAGTACAATAAATACAGAGGAATATAATTTACATCTAACATCTTTCCGGGTAAGCTTGGCAAATGTAATTCTTACTCCTCGGGAACAGTGTGTTCAAAAAGAGACTTTTAAAGCATCTAGCAGGACATTTATATTCTTGTTTCTACAAACTTGGCAATGGCATTGTTTTGCTGTACGAATTCTCTTATAGGTTGCTCATTGTGTTTTTCATTATCTCAAAATTTTGTGATTGTTCCTTATCAGATGAGGAAAGAGAGATGCATTATTTTAGAGCAAGTCTTTCAGGGAAAAGGATAGTGACAGAACTAACTTGCTGTACATGGAGTAGAATAGCCTGCCTCAGCCTTTCTTAAAAATTTATAGTCCATTTTCTAAAGGTCTCTTTAAAATAGAGAATAAAAAGAGGATTTCCAGGGGCACTTCGAAGGGTGTACGTGCTGCTATTCTGTATTGTATTGTTCAGTGTCACTGCTCTGAGTTCTGGTATCTGGCACTCTGAATTATGACTGCTACTCAAACTTCTTTTTAACAAATAATGCCTACAGTCATACTCACCAATATAAAATGTAGCTCACTAGTGGCCCAATCCAATAAAATATCTAGTTGCCAAAAATCCAGATAAAGAAATCTCTACATTTAGCCTTCCACAAGCTATGGTGTCAGTCTGCTGCCTCTATCCCCTACCTTGTAGTTTTCTCAGTTTATTTTTCTGATTGCTCTCCATCCTAGTTCTGTAAAATTAGTAGGTTAAAAACTCTTAAATACTAACTGTTTTTTCTTTTCTTATTTCTCAAATATAATCTGTATTACATTATAAAATTAAGTTGGGGGAAGAGGTGAGTGGGCAGCAGTCTTCAGAAGATGCAAAGGCTAGCAGGATTAAGAAATTGGTAACTAGATCAGCCACGCATGAAATAAATTTTTTGACTGTATCCTGTCTATGGTTTGCTATAATTTAGATACCTTTTGCCATTTTATGATTCCAGCCCACCTCTCTCTGCTCTTGTGGCAGTCTTAGCTCTGCTGTCTAGATAAAGACCCGAGTAGCATATGAGGATTGGTTTGGGGATGAAAGACAGAAGGGGTGGGGGAGTGAGCAGGAGGGGAGAAAGAGGTCTGAGGGAGAGAATGAATCACACTAGTTCAAGTGAAGATACAGCGAGGGAGGACAAAAAAATGAGGATGAAACAGCAGGGAAAGGAACTGCAGAGTCTTTAACCTGTGGTGAATCAGTCATTCCACACCATGGAAAATACCAGAAATGTCATTACATTGCCATGCGAGTCAAACACTTCTTTCAGAGGTTGCTTTGGGTGGGATGGAGGTGCAGTGTGGTTCCAAGGGGAAGTCCACGGTGATCGAAGAGTAATGTGATTTCATGCAACTACTTGCATGTCAGCTTACCTTAGACTAAATGCTTCTGGAAGTATTGGGAAAATCTACCTAAATAAATTCAAATCAGATTTTTTTTTTTTTTTGTTAATACTGGGACAGGAACACATTCTAAAACTAACTTAACTGTAAATGAGGAATAAAACTCTCAGTGCATTTTAATTAGACCTATTTAGTATTGCTTGAGATTCCCAGGTGGATGATGAGTATTTCACCAAAATAAGGGTTCTTAACATCTTGTTTAAGTATCAAAAATGTGATTACCCTTGAAGTTCATTAGAAAAATAATGAAAACAAAGCAGAAAGAAAAAGAAATTATGTTCTATCAAAAGATGCTTAAAAATTAAAAGATATTCATTAGAAATTTTTTGCAATATTCCCTCACTCATTTAGATTATTCAGTTTCTTGAAATTGTTTGCCAATATATTTTTCTAGCCAAGGATATTCATAGAAGAATGGAAGAGGGAAATAAGCACATTAAGAGTATTTCTGTGTATCAATGAAGAGATGTATATGTAATATATACTGTGCAATATATTGTGTATAATTGCCTATAATAATACATATAATATGCATATATAAATACCAGTCCTATAATATTGAACAGCTGTACATAAACCTCAGTGATGTAGAGAGGAAGTTACAAATTGTTAGAAGAAGGACACATACCTCTTTTATGTATCAAGATTGTTAAAGAATGTGGTTTATTACTGAAGAATGTTAGTCTACAATGCTGTAGTAGCCCTGTAGATGGAAGTGCACAGGCATTTCAATGTAAAATTTATTTTTAAAATTATAATAAAAATTACAGTATTGGCAAAGCAGTCAATTAATATCTTAATTTATCGGATAAAACATGCATGTAGATATTCAGGGACTGAAAAATACCACTTTTGATACAGTTGTGTGTGGTTTGGTTGGTTTCTTTGTTTTTCCTAATTGGTAGTTCTAAAAGATCTACAGCTGTTGTTGAGACACAAGGCATGATGACAGGCTGAATTTAATTTTTAATCTGTTTTAATCAAGGAAAAAGATGTGCCAGGCTACAGAAATTACATACAATGTTTTCTAGATACTGATATTCTTTTTTCTTCCAATATCTCTGCACTCATTAAAAAAAACCCCAACAACAACAAAAATTACAAAAAATGCCCAAACACAATTGTTCACTCTCAATTAATAAATAAAACCTTCAAGAAAACCTGTTCAGTGATGACAGTCACACCCTAGAGTTTTTCTGGAAAAAGTCTTAATTTTTATTTGGTCTCAGTTTTTCTGTGATATTTATGGAATTTGTGTGGAATATAGTCTGGAAGATGATTGAGTAAATGGCAGCAGCTGTAGTCTTTTACTGATAATCAGTTCTCTTTTACCTTTTTTTTTTTCCTCAAAAATGGGAAAAGGAGGGTGATTTTTGTAATAAATATGACAAAATATTCAGTAAATTACCTTTTTTTTTGGCCTGAATTTTGGAAAAAGACTTTCAGTTCATTTTTTGTTAACTGGAAATAATGGAAGTCTTGCCCAAAACTTCCATAGAAATTTGAATACGTTATAAGATCAAGTTCTCATTTCCCATTTTTCTATGGATTTTCAAATAAATGAAACTAATCTATACTCTGACAACTACCTAAGAGATAAGCTAATTCCCTGCAGTTATGCGCATTTTGGTTTTATTTTCTTATATCTACTGGAACTGCCTTGAAAGTCACCTCCAGTTTTAATCTACATTTGAATCCATATTTCATCTGCCATTTATGAAATGCATTCTATTGTGTCATGAGAACCAAGTTAATACTGTTGCTATACTCCATAACCACTTTTCAAGAATAAAATATTTTGAATATGTATAAACAAGGGTAATAGCCTCTTGAGATGTTCTGAGTTATATTGTGAGTGAAATACTGTAATGTAATTCCTGTCTGTTGTAGCTAGTGGTTTCACTATTGAGTCTCAGTTTGTATGGTATGATACGTTTTATATACTTAAACATTGGTACATAATATTAAAAAGTACCTTTATGATGGTGAGCTAGCACATAGCTGTGCTGATCTTTTAATTTAGGATCTATCTCTGTTCTAAAATTTAGGGACATATTTCTTCAGGTATGTAGTCTTGAAAGATGTAAATACATCTCTAGCAGCATTCTCCAAAGCTTATATGCATCTAACTAGATTTGACTTCTCATTGAGATTTTGAGTGTATTTTTATTCTATTTACTGGCTCTGTAAACTGTCAGACTACGTTATTATGTAGCCCAAATACTTTTCAGTGATAGATATGCATTGAATTTAAAGAAAAAGAACAAACAATAAAATGAATGCCTGTAATGGAAAATATATGCAATATGAATTTCAGGGATGTGAAGCATACACAGATTTGTTTGATATCAGTGGCAGATGAGGTTCTTCAGCATCTCTAAAAATGAAGCAAAAGAACAGTTACCATGGAAATGTTATTTTTGTAAGTGGAAACTTAGGTGGAAGACGGGTCAAGAGAAAATGTTTTTAGAAAAAGATGTAAGGTACTATTTCCTTTCTGGAATATTTTATTTTTTAAGTCAATTTCATCTCTCAATTAATCCATGTTGTAAAAGAGAAATATGACCCAGGGGACCACATTCTTCTTTCCTATACATCTCCTACAATCACTTACATGAGTGCAAAGTATATGTAAAGTGCAAGTAAATCAGGATGGGAATGAGATTCAAGTTTTCTGCAGAGGCATAAACAACATTGTATTTTCACAGTGCCCAGTACTTATTTGGTCTAGGAAACAGGAATTCAGACACAGGCACATCAGAATCTTAAATTAAGAGTATCAAAAGCAATTTCAAAACCACTGTAGGATAAAATGCTGATAAAATGCAGCTATACCAGACATCCCATTCCTCCAAGTGGACATTTCTTTCTTGTTGCATTTTGGTCTTATTGCAAGACCTGTAAAAATGGTGCTGCCAAATCTGCAAACAAAGAATTACTGTAATCCAATTTGGATGCTACAAAAAATCTGGCTGTAACAAAACACTTCCTAAATCCTCTGAAGCTGAGCAAAAGTTAGTTCTTGTTATTTTAGTAAGATGATAACAAGCTGCTTTAAAAATGCAATTGCAATGATTTAGCGGGTGGCAGTGTTGGAATGAATGCATTTGTTTTTGAATCATCGCATAACAGAATGAGGCACTGGATTTATGCAGTGATAACTGCAGGCACTGAATCTTCAGATTTTTCTGGACTAATGTTTCCTTCTATATCTTTTCCAGCAAAAAGGCATGTGTGCTTCTGTATTGGGTCTGGTTGGGATGGAGTTGATTTTCCCCGTAGCAACCCTCAGAGTGCTGTGTTTTGTATTAGTGGCTCAAGGGGTGTTGATAACACACCCGTGTTTTGGTTACTGGTGAGCAGTGCTAGCACAGCACCAAGGCTGTCTCTCCAACATTTCCCCCCCCACCCCCCCAGTAGGCTGGAGGTGGGGAAGTTCTTGGGAGGGGACACAGCCAGGACAGCTTACCCAAACTGACCAAAGGGATGTTGCATACGATAGGATGTCTGCTCAGAAATAAAAACTAGGAGAACAGAGAGGGAAGGAGGGGCATTCGTTACTTCCGTTTTGTCCTCTGGGAACTGCAGTGCAGGAGGTGGCCAAACATCGCCTGCTGATGGGAAGTAGAGAATAAATATTTTATTCATTTGCTTCTGCACGTGCAGCTTTGCTTTGCTTCGATTAAACTGCCTTTGTCTCGACCCACCAGTTTGGTTATTTTTTTTGTGTTCCATCTTATTTTCTCCCCTCCCCATCTTGCTGAGGAGGGGGGTGATAGAGTGGGCTTTGGTGGGCATCTGGCATCTAGCCAGGGTCAACCCACCACAGTTAATTATTTTCACATTACAAATTTTTGCTCATCTTTATTTTGGTTCATTGTCTTTTATGGAATTTTGTATCTAAATACATTTTATATTTCCAAGACATTTTACAAAGTCAGAATTATCTGATATGAAAGAAAAAATACAATATCTTGCTGTCATTGACATCTGTGAAGCTGAAGAAATCTACAGGTAAGCTATCACGACTTGATTCAAGGGGCAGCATGTACATATATTGAGAAGGAAAGCATAAATAAAAAGAGATTAGAGCCTTGTGGCATTTTCTTGATTTCCAAAAATGTTTTTAGCAAAGTTAATCAAAATTAAATTGATTGAATTCACACTTAGACCAAAATCGCAGGTTTAGGTCCTTCAGTTTTCAGTGACTAACCATTGCAAGACAGACTATTGTTATTACTCACAAAGCGGAGATGATTAAAACCCTTATCTAAACTGACCAGGGAGGCAGACTCTGCAGCACAGGCTTGATACCTGGTCTTGGATAAAGTACAAAGAGGAGACTACCTCATGCATTACTGTATATATGGAAAACTCAAAACCTGAACATTTGGAGGTGATTTCCATCTCCTTAATTTTCATAGAATCAGATTTTTTTTTTTTTTTATGAAGAATGATTTGGGGGTTTGGTTTTGTGGTATGGGGTGGGTTTGTTTGTGTGGTTTTTTTTTTTGTTTGTTTGTTTGCTTTTTTTTTTTTAACATAACCATTTCATTTAGAGAAGCAGCTTTGGAGATTTCTTACAAGTTCTAGTCTTTCCACACATAGATTGCTTACAATGTTTTTTGTTTCCCCCTTTTCATTCCCCACCCCAGGTTCTTTCAGTTCTGTCATTTATGCACAGACAACTTGTAAAGGAATCTAAGAAAAACAGTCATATTTTCTATAGGCTTATAATTCTCCCTCTGTCTCTCTCTTCCTGCATTTTTTTCTTCCTGTTAGGGATAAGCAAATAAGAAATCCCAGTGTGCACAGGTTGGGGTGGTCTTCCCCTGGAGCACTTACGGTTTGGTACTGAGTGTAGTAGTTTGTAAGTTGCGACTGAAATGCAGACAGCATATTATATAGTATGTTATCTGCACCTTTTTCGTCACTTCCTAATGGGTATTACAGCAAACCAAGAAAGCAATTTGTATCCTCATGGAAGGAGACTGCAACACATTTGATGTGATGTGTATGGGTTAATGAAAGCTTAATTGTAGCAAATGAAGAGGACATTTACAGCCTTGACTGGAGGAAACAGTAGAAATTACCAGCCAGAGGAGGCCATGTTGCTATTGCAGCAATTAACCATGGCATATACCACAGAAAAATCACCCTGCAGCAACTTAGAATTCATTAAAGGAGCAGGGAAATTACTGAGCTCCCCAAGCCTAGTGCTGAACTGCTGTAGAGGAGAAGAAACCCTGATAGAATTAGAAGAATGAGATAAAAAAGAATATTCGTGTGGCCAGAGAGAGGCATAAAAAATAAAAGGACGGCATTGGGCAAGAATAAAGTAAAAAGTATACGAAAAATGTAATAGTATTTTCTTAGGCTTGAGTAAGTAATAATGTGTAGATTCTGAATTAGAGCCCTTTTGATGCAAAGGTGACATAAACCAAATGCAATGGAAGATTGTGAATGAGTCTGACATTTCTGGTGACTTATGATGTGATAAAAGTAAATACTGTCTTAAAAGAACAGATCCCTATGACAATAAGAATTACACTTTAATGGAGTGAGAGGTTTGAGTCAAAGCAAGAGATTTCACAGACAACCTGAAGGTTTTGTTTTTTTTCTTTCAGTCTCTGTCACAGGACAACTTTCTAGTAAAACAAATCTTAACTGGAGTCATACTGGTGCCATGCTAATGACTAAGACATACAGAAAATGAAGTTGCCCACATCACCTTGATGTATTTGATAGGTCTGGAGACAGATTAGTACTGATTCAAGGGATGAAGCCTCCATCTTTTCTATGGAATCAAGTAACTCCCTTATGGATGATGAATATGATGACCTTGTGGGTATTTCAACAGGTGTAATTTCCCTCAGGACCAGGATGTTCCTCAGTGCATGGTTCTTCTACCTGTTTTAACCAGATTTTAATAACAGAATTATTAAAAAAAATTGTATTGTGTCCTAGTTGAGATTGTGTTCTCCTTTTCCCGCTGCCCTCTTGATGCTATGTTAGAATTACACTGAGCCAGCATGGCAGAAGGAGGGCACAGGGAATAGATCACTGTGTTTGAACAGATTATAGGAAACCATGTGCAGATGAAGTATGCTCCAAAGAACATGTTAGCCATTGCAAACGAAGATACCATTTTGGGACTAGGTTAGGGACAAAATAAAAAATAATTAATATGATAATAAACTGTTCCAGTGAATTCACTATGTGTACTGAACGCAGCTGGTTAACGCTCTGTGGAAACACATTAAGTGGCGTCTTAGACGGCAAGAAAATCATCATGTCAAACGTATATTTGATAATTGAAAAGAAATGTATGGGCAGATATTCCCTTATATTAGGAATAAGGGCAGGAAGGACATAGAAACAGGCTGTGTGTGTGGCAGGGGCAGGAAGGGCACAATGTGGAATACTCAGCTGCAGAGGCTGATGTGTTTTCATTGCGTGATTGTTAGTGCTGGATTCAGAGGCTGCTGTTACTCCATTCATGTAATGCCATTGTCTGTGGATACCACACAGTGTTTATACTCCCTGAGTACAAAGTAGGACCTACACCTTCCAGACAAATGCCTGTTTGGCCAGACCCTTGATTTCCTTGGCACTTGAAAAAGAAGATACAGTTTTGTAAGTTTTAATAAAGTGAGCTAGACTTCAGCACATAATAATATCTAAAAATTAACAGAGCTGAAAACCAGAAGTCAGAGAGACATCATTGAAGTGGGGGTTCACGAGTGTGCTAGAAGACCTGTATATATTTAAGTGTTTTTATGGGTTGAGGTGTAAAACCAATAAGCTTTATTGTCTCTTCAAATAATGCTATTAAGGTCAGACTGCCATAAGTTATATAAGATTCTTCCCCAAATTACGTTTTCTGTATTATGTTCTTGGCATTTCATTTCCCTGTGGGCCTTTCCTTAATTTTTGTCTTACTAAGATCATTGGGGTTGACAATTCTTTTAATATGTAACTCACAATTATGGACTGTTTTTCTTAACTCTTTAGGTCCCAGAGCAATGGAATGACTTTGATTTCCATTAAAAAAAATATAAATATATATATATATCTTCAATTATTTAAAATAGAATTTTGAAATTGTAAGGTAAAGACTCAACAACTGTAAAACTAAATATCTTTTTAAAGTTGTTAAAACTTTTAAACTAACAGCATGATACTTTTTCTTTATATACATTTCAAGATAAGCAATGTTATTTTCTTTAAATGTTTTCTATGTGGATGGATCTCATGAAACTTATCTGTAAGTTTCCTTTGTAATAGGTATTTAAGCAAGTGCAGTCATCTGTAGTTTAAATTAAGCATAATCTGCACGGGTCCTGTCTGTTTAACGTTTTATGCATGCATCATGTATTGCAGTCTCTGAGAAACCTTTTGGATGTAGATTTTTAGGGTAGAGTATTCAAAGAGAAGCATCTTCCTGCCTAGTTACAGTCATTCATATTTACTTTCATGAAAAGTTCTGTTCCCAATTTTGGATTTCTTTCAGGGTTGAAGCACTAAAGAACATATCTTGGCATATGCTTCTTTGCTAGAGGAGCACTATTTCATATTTGTTGGACTAGTTTTTGTTACAACCTTGTGTAGTGATACAATTTTTTTTTTTAACACTGGCCTTTGGATCTTGGAAGGAGACATTCTTCCAAAAAAAATAAAAATGTCTGTAGTATGCTTATTGTGGGAGTGTATGCCTACACCAGCTTTTACTGGATTTACTGCCACTGCAGAGACAGAAATCCCAGTTTGTTAGTGTCACCCAAATTCACCTTGCTTAACAATAAGGCACGGTAACTCAAAAGTAAAACTTAGCAGGGCTAAGGCTCATCTTTTGTGTAATCCTGGTGCAAGCTTCACAAATAGATGCCCAGTTGCCTAGTTTTTCCTGCTCAAAATCTGTAAGTCTGTAAAGCTGAATTTTCAAAATACGTTGCAATGCATTTCCCACTGTATTCTGAATAGCTGGTGTACTAAACTATGAGTGCTTGTATTTTTTAGGTTACGTTTTGTAGTACAAACATGGTTTTTCACAATGATTCCTTCTATAAAGTTCTTGAGCAGTTAAATTGCATTTCCTTGCCCTGGTTTGTGCTTAGTTAACAGAAAGTGAATGCTATTAATAACTCTCCTTGGTGGCATTGGTCTTGAAAACTTAAGGAACATTTCTCCTTTGACTTTAGTCAAGTTCCCAATCAGTATCTCCCATACTGCCTTATACAGGGCTGCTAAACTATTTATGAGTTGTTATTCAGCATAACAGCAAACCTCTCTGAAACTCTCCATGTACAGGTTGGTCCAGCTTTTTAAAGAGATTAGGAGTTTACTGAAGAACTTGGGCCCAAACGCTTGGTTTGTTTTTTTTAGCTGTATCAATACTTTTTCTGATACTTATGCAGTATATTGGTGGTCATACATCGCATAATATTAATACAGACACAGAGACTGTCATTGAACACATCTTCTGTATATCACTGAGCCACCTGAGAATACTGCCTGTCTATAGTGATGATAGGCACAAAATTTTCAGCACAAGGATTTGTGTAAGGTGGTATAAATTCCTCTACAGATCACAGAACCACAGAATGGTAGGGGTTGGAAGGGACCTCTGGAGATCATCTAGTCCAACATGAAATTGTCTAGATAAATGCAGTGTCAGTTAAAAAATGATACCTTTTTTTCAATTCCTGCAAAATTAGGTATTGGACAACTCAAGGACTTGACCATATATGCTATATGCACTGAATACAATTGAAAAACGTACTGTTCTAAAGAAGGCTTTTGTATTTGCACCAAATTCTAAAAATCTTGACATCCACCTCTTTTAAATGGATGCTGAGTTTTTTCAGTGCTATTTTATATTATGATACTGTTGAGGAGGGTCTGTAGCCACCTATTTGATTGTAAATTATTCTTTCAAAAATTCTTTTAAAATTTTAAATTGCTACATGATTTACTGTCCTTTGCAGTTTATTGCAGCAATTACAATGTATTTTATATCACTCAGGAGATTTCCTTTAGAGAGCAAATCATATTTCTCTACTTTCTATTGGCACGTATAAGAAAGACAACAGAAGAAACTGCCTAGGTCATAAACTACCAACTGTTCAAGATTGGCTCAGGGAAGCACCACAATAAATGCTAATTGATAGTGGGGGGGAGAAGTGTATGTGGCTTCCAGACAGAGAAATTAACAATCTGCAGTATTGTCCTGGAATACAATTAAATCTAGCCGGTGTCACTCAGCTTTTGAATATCAGACACTTACACATAATCTATTAGGTAATGACAGACCAGGAATTTATAATCTCTGTATTATTGCAGAAATTTTTCTGCTAACAATGAGTCCATTCAGAAATAGCAGAGAATTTTGAACATACAGGAACAAATAATTGAATGGTGGAATGGAAGTAAGATGGCCTTGAAAGGCAGCCAGCATCTTGATTTGACTTGAAGTCATGTGGACACCTTAGCTTGGTGCTGAGCTCATTAATGTATCTTCTTCTAACCTTGATTCTATGACTTTCGGTCTGCTCCAAGCAGGTCAACCTGTTTTGCACCTGTGTAGAGAATTTCACATCAACTTGACCTTATTTTAGCACTTCTCTTAATGAGAGAACAAAGTGTCAATAACATTACAAAAAGCACTGTATGTGTGTATATATTAAAAAATATATATATATAAATAAAAGAAAGGGTATGTGTAAATATTTTATATATCTATAAATAGAAAATACAGATTTCAATTCTGGAATATAAAACAAATTTTGATAACTTATGGACTAATGAGAATCTTGAAAAAGATTGAGATTCTAGCTGTAATCTTTTAAGTTATAAGTTTGCACTAGGTAGAATGAAAATCATAGGATATTTAAACTGATGTTTTAACACTAAAGTGAACCATTAATAATAATCGGCATTGTTTAAAGGAGATGGTATGCGTGCAGCAAAGTGCTGCAACAAGCTAAAGAACTAAATAGGCTTGTTTTTGGCAACAGTTAGCAATCTGCAGGGTAAGGTGTTATTTACTGGCTCTTCAAGAATTATAAACACAGGCAGATGTGAAGAAGTGCTCATGAGACACAGTTTCTAATTATATTATGAGTACTCTGGATCCAGAATATCTTGCAGCACTGGAAATCTGAATTCATTTTGTGATACATTTTGGATTTCCAGTGCCTTATCCATACTTCAGCAGACTTTAGAGACATTTCTTCATAGTTTCATTTTTCAGTCATAGTATTATTACTTGTGGAGGTGATGGCTGGTCACAGACAGAATGGAGTTTGCCGTATTCTATGCTGTGGTATTAGGAACAGAAGACAGCACTGTAGGAGGAGCCAGTCAGCAAATGTCAGAGACTTTACAGAATCTGTCTGTAGGAAATACTGGATGATACCATCTGTCTCCTACATTCTTTGCTTCTTATTCCCTGCAGTCCCTTTTAACAAAACCTGTGTGGATGAGTGGTGAGGTATGTTGTAATAGATATGTGATTTCTAGTGTTTGGGAACGGGCCTCCTAATGCATATAGTTAGCAGGCAGCCTCAGCAACTCGCTTCCATTCTTGCATTCTGCACTGCTCTAAAACAATCCCTTGTGTAGGACAAAGCATATCGTTGTACAGGGGAACCCAAGAGCCTTAATGGTTACTGGATGCAATTTGGAATTATGAAAAAGCTAATATATCTTGATAGAAATGTTTTTACTATAAATTCCAATGTTTTATCCACAAATAATACTGATTGTCCTGCTTTTTCATGTGAAAAAGATTGTTAGCAATTACTAGAGTAAATAAGCACAAAAAATGTTATGATCTGCTCACCACTAATTGGTCTTGGACTTTTTGCCTCGGTATGACCTGCATGTGTGAAAAATGGCTACATAGAAAAGTTATCCTTGATTCTTAATATTGAAAGTTCATTACACTTCATTAAATAGAAGGTTTTTATGTACTGCTATTTGGATAATATAAGACATAGCAACAAGCCCTATTCCAGAATGGTGGACTATAGGGTTTTTTTGGGGGGTAGGGATCCCCCTGCCCCCAGGAATTCACTGTGCAATCTCAGGTAAACTGCAGTTACATTACTTTAAATCTGTTGAACGAGCAATGCTAGCTTTAATTTAGTTACAAGGTATAACTCTATTTGAAGTCTATTTATTAGCATTTCTAAAACTTTGTCATCTTCTTTACACTCTCAAGGAGCACTTGATTAGACGACTTAAAGCCACTGAATTACGAAATCATATTAATAATATGCTGTTCTAGTTGAAAGTGGAGTAAAACACTAATTCAGTTCTCTATAGGTAAAATAGAAACAGTGCTGTAGTAATCTTCATAGCAATAAAGAACACTTTAGCTGTTAAATTGTCATGTAATTATTAGATTTGGATGAATAATGGATTCCTCAGCTGAATGGCTGAACTGGAAAATGAAGGAAAATCTTGAGTGAACTAGAACAGCACGGTTGTGTGTTTGTATGTGTGTTTTTGTTTGTTCTCCCTCCTTCTCCCTTGTTAAAGAAAACCCGTGCATTAAGGTCAACTGGAAACACTGTTTCCATAGGAAAAAAAAATGTTTGGGGTTGGCTTTTTTTTTTTTTTTTTGGTAATTCAGGTCTGTTTGTAAATGAAGCTTACTGTTTCAAAAAGAAAACTCTAAATATTTCATTTAAAAACCATCAAAATAAGATGTTTCAGTGTTTAAAAAAAAAAAAAAAAAAAAAGCTGATCCAAGATTGGTTATAGTCCATGAAAATGATTCCTCCCCCAAAATTCTTTTTCGTGTGAATTTAGATTTTCTTACAAATGATAATTATCTCCTGGGTGTTCATTGACTTTCAGCTTCAGTTTTTCTTACAGTCACAAGATACTGTGAAATGCTGCAGTAGTGTACACTTAAATTTTGGAGGCTGTAAGAACCTCAGGGCATAGATCAATCTTTTTCTTCTCTCCCTTTTTTTATTTTTTTTCCTATGCATATCTGTGACATTGCATAAATAATTAAGAATGCAAATAATTATCTTCATGTTTTTCCTTTCTTTCTCCCCACCCTCTGGAGTCCCATTTGTTGAAATATAATTAACAGCTAGCTAATTTTGGCAGAAGTTTTTCATTTTGAATTGTAAATTATGGTAACCCAGGATTCAGGGAACTGTTTTACTTGCAAAATCCCTTAGCGCAGGATAGGTTGTAGAGTGGAATTTTACTGGTCCTTTTTAAGAATAAGACGAACTGAATATAAAGTGTGTTGAAAATAGGACTGCTTGAGAATTTTGAGTGCTAAGGATTTAGGAATTTTTAACCAAGAGGCTGCATGCAATACAAGATATTCAGCAAATAGAAGGAAAAAAATCCTCAAACAAATAGTTTCCTTTCTCTTGTTCAAAGTTTTCTGTTGCAAATGTGCAACATAATATTCTCTGAGGGCAGACTTGGAAGACATAATAAAGCAAATGTCCCTTTAGGCTTAATTATACTGATATTCTTGTTTTAGTCAGTTTCTCAGTTCTTTTCCAAGGGTCTGGTTGCTTCACTTAACAACAATTCCACTATCATATAGTAGGCGTGACTATATGCCCACTGCAGAAAGCAAAGGCTATAGGGCTGTCATCTTTCACTCACTCCCCTTGTGCTTCTGTTGCGGCATCTTTGTGTCTGCCTTGACGAGATTGTAGTAGTACAGACGTTACATTAAATGGTTACTAAACTGCAAAATATTGCTTCTTTTCACAGATCTTACTACATCGACATGGGCCTATTCATCTCTATTTTACCAACTTATTGCCTCATCTTTACACCACTGTTGTTACGTTTAATGTCTTGTACATATTTCAGTTTTCTTTAGACTGAATTAATCTTTTAGGGTTGTGCTTCTGTTATGCTAAGGCTCAAATTGGCAAAATTACAGAGTGAGCAGAGTATTAATAGTAGGTACCTACTCTATGTGTACTGTTAGGTACTGCTAAGTAATAACAGATGAATAGATTTTTAGATATTCTTTATGAAGTATCACACTGTGAACAGCATGTGTTTTCTCTCTAGCTCTTCTGTATTCATTTGAATATCATTTTAGGATATACTTTGTGTATAATATTCTCAGGGTGCAGCCTTGTCAACATCCCACTCCTTTGCCATGACAGCTATTACGTTAGAATTACATTTGAGCTCAGCAGTGGAAAAAGGATTACTGATTCTCCTTTCTAAGGGGATAGTGAACTGGAAAAGAACCCTCAAGAGAGATAGTTGCCATTTGTCAATAAACTAAATTGGTGATCTAAATAAACTATCAAAATCCGTGCATTGTGCCTGCTAAATCTAGTATTACAAGAACCGCTTGTTACGGCAACAAGTAATAATATTCTTGTATAGGTGGTAATGGTGTAAAATCTGCTCTCCTTTGTTGTGCATCTTGTGTTTCTTTACCACAGTAGTGTGGGAAAGCTCCATCAAGTGATTAGGTAGCAATGTTAACACAGGCTTAATCTCTTTCGTAAATTACTATGGAAAAGAGATATCTTTTATGTATAACATCCCTATCCTAGTGTGAAATGACATGTTTCAAGTGAAACATGGCACTCCAAAGTTCTGACATTCAGATGGCATGAAAAGCAAGATTCTGTGATTTAAAAGAAATCCTAGCTAAGTTATATGAATGACAACTTGCACTCAGCGATTATTAGGAATGCTACTGTGTGTCTGGCCCTTTGTGATATTTCTAGATCTTGCAATTATATCTTTTGTTTCAGGTTACTATGACTGCCATAGATTTTGTGACATTAAAATGTACAGAAAACACTAACTATTTTATAAGTAGGAAACAGTTTAATTGTGTGTTGCAGAAGTAGGTGTTTACCTACTTAAACCAACAATTGTCCAAGAAGAATAGATGCAAATAGCGTATTATTCACTTATTTAAATGAAGTACTTCAGAAGGGAAGAAGAAAATGTAATTATAAAGACCATTACCAAATCTTAAATGTTTACTCTCACTAACTGCTGTGGTGTTTGCCTGTGGTTCCTTTGTGTAGTAGACATCTGTGCTTTACAAAAAGATATAGTGTCAAAAACGTTGTGAACAGGGTAAAATTAAGATTATGGACAATATTATTAGTAAAAGGCAAGTGAAAAGCTCTCAAAGTCACTTCTGGAAAGACAGGTTATCAATTTCCAATTAAATAATTCCACTTGCTTTTAATTTTTATCAGGTATAGATTTTGGGGATGTGATCTAGAATCTTGTTTTATAGCACCACAGGGAACTTCCATTATTTATTGATACTCCCTGTCCCGTCAGTGCCCTGTACCATGCTAGGTCTATCCAGAAGGTGAAACCTTGGCAGGGCAAAGAATCTCTGGAGCTGGGAAGTACCCCATGTTCTATACATAGGTGCCTAGCTGCAGCCCTGCTCTGTGACTTCAGTTGTGATATGACCCGATACCCAGTGCGGGACATGAGAGCCTGGTGGAGGATCCGCCAGGGCTGATTTTATCAGAGTTCAACTGATACTTTCCTTTACTTTTTATTTCTTCTTAGAGCCATGAATTATTACATTGAAGCTCCCCCCTTTTCTAGGGTGTCACTGCGTGTTGTCCCCTTCTCTTGTTCTGTAGGTGAAAGGAAGTAGTCACTGTCTCTAGGCATTTTCTAGTGTAGACATAACTCTTATGTGAAATTTTCTTGCTTTTTTGACCTCCTCTGTCCCTCTCCATTTCCAAGGTAAAGAGAAAGTGCTCTGAGAAACTGTTAATTCCATTGTCATACGCCCCCAAAACTGGATGCACATTGTACTTACAGCCTTGAAAAGAGAAAGGAAAAATTGGTTATGTTGCATAATGTGAAAATTAATTCAGATTCAATTTTCTTGCTAAGTCATAAAACCTCAAAATAATCATTACAGATAAAGACAACAGATCTAAAAAATCTACTAGTAGCCACCTAACTCAGAATAAGTAGGTTTTATGACTGAAGCAGAAAAAAACCCCAAAAGTGATAACAAAACTGACATCTACTCCTGATTCTTCCTTTGAATCCAGCATCTGCCTCGTTTTACCCTTCTGTTAGCACTGGACTGTGTTAACAATCATACTGAGTCTGAACATGGCTGAGAACTGAGTTAAATGCAGTATTACTCTCAGTACAAGCTGACCAGTTATGTTTAGCACAGTGATACCTTAAAATACTGAAATCTTTCTCCACTGTGGTGCTGAACACAACAAATGAATATTATGTAAACATATATGTAAAGTTTGCTTTTAAGGTCTGTGCTACTTCTCACAGTTGCTCACAACAAACAGCAAGCAGACATGGTAACATTTTGCAACAGAGACCAAGCCCTCTGTGAATGAAATACTTTTTACCTCTGGGTGATGTAAAACTTAATCATTTGTCAATTATGAAGTGCTTTATGTTCTTCAGATTAAATGTGCTACGTAAGTGGAGTGGTATTATTGATGAGGTTAATCTGCAAGTTTGAATGCAAATGAGAACTTTTCAAGATAATAAATACCTATTATTAATCATGAAGGATAATGAAAAAATTAAATAGCTTTCACAGAAGGTAACAAAAGTATGAAGCTTAGCTGTGAGCTGAATCAAGCACAACCTGATGACACAGATGTTGACCAAAGAAGTTGGGGAAAAAACCTGTGCAATGAGACAGAGAGCAGCACAGAAACTCATGCCAAGGTGTGTTCATGCCTGTGTTGTATCTTTTTTTTTTTACTGGTGGTCTTAAGAGATAAGCAGGTATGTTGAAGGGGGAGATTATAAAGTGGCAGCCTGCAGCAGTGGAAGCACATGCCTTAAGTGAAAGTGGGACACAGGGAAGATCTATACGTAGTTTGGAACCTTAAGGTAAATCTTTCTCTTACTGAATGACTGGTTTCATTGGACTGCCAAATATAAAACCCTCAGGCTTGCAGTTGAGAAGTGCATTTTTTACCTTTATAAGGAAGTAATGTTCAGTATCTGCACACAGTCAGTATACCAGTTCTGTCTCGTCTTTGTTGGATTGTCAGGAGTCCAGATGTTCTTTCTTGAGTCTGAAAGTCATTTGAAGTCATTATGCCTGCTTGGAAGACTATAGAAAGCTTTACCCTCCAAATTTTTGGTCTTGTGAAGCAAACATGTTAGCTACAGTCATATGTTGGTTTCACATGGTTTGCATCCTTTTTCTTTTTGTATCTCTTTAATAAAGCCAGTATGAAAAAGGTTTGGTTTTTAGAGAGAGTTTTACTGATCTTTAATTATAAGGACGAGTTGTGCTGTGGTGGTCTTTCTTTCTTTCTTTCTTTCTTTCTTTCTTTCTTTGCATTTGTCAATTGATTCTCCCTCCCCTTTTATTTCTCTTGTTGATTTAGTAGTTTATTGAGAATTGTTTGGATAGACTGTTCAATTGAACACTTTATACTATACATTTTTTTTTATTTATTTTTTTTTAGAACTCTATGGAGTACAAAAATTTTTGCTTTCCAAAGGAGTTTGTGATCTAGATGTGTACAAGAACTGATGAGAGATTAAAAAAGATTAGTGTAAGGAAGAGAAGATCAACATAAAAAGAGCACGGTTTTTCACAGGAGGGAGCAAATAGTTAGCAGGCACTACAAGACAAGTGAATGAACTGATTGGTAGTAAAGTGGATGTTGAAAAGGCAAATCCCTGAAGGTTATAAATTGCCTGTATATCATTTGGGTGGGATTCATCTGAATAAATATGAGTGCATGTCACAAGAAAGATCTAAGAAAGTCACCCTAAGCAGCCAGTGTAATCAATGATGCAGTTCATATGATCAGAAGTTAATGTCTATTTTAAGATGGGTTAATATTGAACTCTTGACATCTTTTTATTGTCTAGATCACGCTCAGTATAAGGGAGCCTGTGATGACCAGCTTCGAGATCTAGGTACCAACACAATAGGTTCCAAAAGTTAGACAAAAAGATCCATGAACAGGTTCCTCTAATAAATGTCTATCTTTGGCTGCTCTCTAAGAAGATTGGTAACTATCTAAGATACATAGCAGAAAACATCTACTCTTTTCTTCCACTTGTCTCAGCATCTTCTGCTCAAACCCAAAATAAGTGAATATACAGGAAATCATGGAATAAAGTTCCAACACTTCTGCAGAAGGCTTATGCCTTGGTGTTGTGAAGTGCTTTGGATGCTGGTGTAAGCCACTGGATAAATTAAACATATGCACAACTTTAAATGTGTTAGCAGTAAAGCTAAAGGCAGTCTAATGCTGGCTAACATTGTGCATGTAGTTTTAAACTAGAGCTCAGTGTCTTTCTGGATTTAGGGATAGATGCAGTCCAGGCATCTACTCTATATCTGATCCAAGTGTAGTGCAAGTATAGTAATCCCTTGTTCAGTGCTTCTAACACAGTAATCTGTTTCTTGCCATAAATCAGAAGCACTAAAGTCCATATTTAAATGGAATAAAACTCCTGCTAGAAACATTGCAATTCACAAAGTCATGTTATAGTGAAGTCTGATAGAAGAATTTCCTCTCATTTATTTAAAAAGGAAAACAAAAAAAGGTCCAATTCAAATTCTTTAGCTTGTTTTTACTAGGAAATTAGTTTCTAACTTTCGTGTTGGGTTGCTTGGGTTATATAGTTACACCATACGTCTTTATAGGAATTCAGCTTTTGGCATGAGGCTTGTATTTCAGCAGCATCAAGAGTATTAAAGCATAATTAAAATGAACCAGGGCACCAGTTTAAACAGAAAGAAGTCCTTTTAGTCTTATAAAATTCAATACAAGTAAGACACTTTTAAAATGGGGCTGCTTTGGTGACGCTGCTGAATTAGACTCCACATTGAGGATCCAAAATAGAGAAAATTTGTGTGGCAGTATTGCACATTAAAGAATAATTCTTAACTGAGACATTTTCTCCCTCAAAGGAAAGAATGAAAGCAAATAAAAAACTCCTTATGAATGGAAACATTATGCAGCTATTCTTTAATAACTGTATCTGTTTGTGTAGGACTGTTTGAAGTGTATGAATCATACACAAATCAGTTAGCATCTATGCTGCTTTCCTGTTAGAACCATCCTCTTAAAAGTGGTGTGTCTTTCAGTGTGGAAATATTATCCTTCTTTTTCCAAATACTTCTACTCTCAACCAGCAGCTGTTCTAAGGAAATGGCTCTCTCAATTCAGATGGATGTTTGTTTATGCACTGCCAATACATGAGACAGATTTTGCCCTGTATAAGAATGTTTCTCATCAGTAGAGTTGAGTGAATGTACAAGATAGGACTATGGCTCTCCATTCCCAGGTGCTGAACTTAGGAATAATTATCACTTTCCTGAACAACCCTGATTTTTCACACTAGCATTAAATATTTACTTGATCCTAAGCCAAAACGAAAGGAGGAGGACTCGCAACATATTCAAATCTCAGCATTCCCCCTTACAATGAGAAGCTGTGGCCAGCAACTTCTCATGAGGGCTCTGTGCATTTAAGGATTGTTTAAGCTACCTGAGTGGTACAAAAAGATTTTGCCTTTTGAAAACTCGGTTTTCAATAATAATCTGGGTTCTGCTTCCTCTTACTTAACAGTATATCTCTTGGCCTTGCTGGAGAAAAGCAATCCCTTTTGATGCTTTCAAATGTTAAGATAGTCTCCACAGAGATAAAGTAAAAATTATTCTGCCACTTTGTGTTGAAATTACTTAGTCACATACACAAATTCAATTATGATGAAAATGAGGAGGGAAAAAAGTATAAATGTTTGTACTTAACATCCTATAGATTTGGATATTTTTCCCCAAGTTTTTATAACTTATATTAATATGTGTATGCATCACAAGTAAAATCAAAAAAGGCAATATGCAGTTAAGATCTTAACATTAAGAAGGTAGCATTGAGGATGACTGTTTTTTAGTTTCTGAACTGAGGACATGACAGGATTTATAAGTTATATTTTTCCCTTTAAAAAATAATGGCTTCTCTTTCATATCTGAATGTTTATATTTGCTTTGGAAAAATGAACCAATCCTTTAGACTATTTGAAGTTTATTTTTCATTATTCTATACTTGCTAGTGACATTCATATGTCTTACTGCAAAAAAAGAAAGGACCAGGATGAAAGAGGTGTACTCATACATCTGCTCATGTAAGTCTTGCTTTGAGGTTAGAATAGTCTGGAAATGGTATCAAGTGCAAAAAGAAATTGTATTTGTAAACTCTTTCTTTCCTCCGTCAGAACTAGAGTTAGTCTCTTATACTTTTCCCATCCTTACATTACTGTTTCATCCCATTGACTTTCCAAAAACAGGATTCATATAACATAGTGTAGAGGGGTTTGCTTCAATCTCATCTGTCATTGTCCAAGTAGAGGATTCTCTCCCAGTACATAGGTTTTGAGGTCATGCACACTGCTCTGTTTCAAGATAATGAATTCTATTAAAGTTTCACAAGCATGAGCACAAATGAATTACACAGGTCTCTCAATGTCACAATTTTTACATATATACATGATATATATGTATTTATGTATGGAAAGACAATAATAAGGATAGTTATATCTGAACTAATTTTGATTGCATGTATACTGCAATGATCAGTTTGTATGTTTGCTTCCTGCATTCCTGATATTTTTTTTTAAATTTGTAGAATGGTGTTCTAGTCTAGTTTATATCAATGGGATTCAAACATACAGTAACTTTGGATGAGGAAAAAGACATGATCGGTTTTCCATGGAAACAATTTCACCTTACTGGACTCTGAGTATTTTCTATATAAGGATTCAGTTAATGGCATAACTAAGAATTCTCACTCCAGGATTTGTCTTTATTTGACATCAGAAAATTCAACTATCAGTAGAAACCTAGGCTTTATCTGATCCTCTCTTACTCTTAGGTACTACCTACTTTGTTCTAAATAAGGTGGCACTCATCTGTGAAGAATATTGTTCTCCTGTATCTCTACAATCCCCTTAATCTCTCAATCTCACTGCTAAAGTTCACATTGATGGTCTGATTACCTTTGTGAAACCAGGACAACCTTTAACTACTGTAAGCTCCTGTCTTTTTCCTTTACTCTCCCAGGACAACCTTTAACTACTGTAAGCTCCTGTCTTTTTCCTTTACTCTCCCATCTCTCTTTGGTCTCTTCAAATTGCTAATATATGCTTTCAGATACATTAGTATTTAGTTGAGAAGAACAGCTCTTTGTTGCTGCTGTTCTGTATTTCCCCTTCAGCCTCCATCCTACCTTTCATTTTTCCTTATTGCCATTTTGCAAGCAGTGTAAATGTTAACTGCAGTATTGAAGATGATCTGGCTGTGACCCATTTTAAACTAAGGAGGAACTATGCGTGGGAAATTGATGTAAACCAGCTGCCAAACCATGACTAAAGGATGTTGTGAGAGGGGGTGGTATGAGATAGTAAGCAGAGAAGAGCTTAAGGTATGTTGCCAGAGCCTACAAAGTCAGTGCTGCACGAGTAAAACATTTTTGAAAGACTAAACTGTACTTCTAACCTTTGCCTTTTGGCAAAAAGCATTCCAGATCTCTCTTAATTATTAAGCAAACGGCTTTATCTGGCAAAGTGCAAAACTTTTATCTTGCTTCCTAGACCCTTCACAAACTTGAATTGTGTCCCCAGATGTATTGTATTCTTAATTCAGACAAAAGCTCAGTGCAATGAACAGGTCTGTGGTGTGAGACATTCTTACTTCTCTTCTTTTTCCACTAATTCTTTTTTCCCCATCCAATTTTCTAAGACCATTTAACATATAGAAAATGGAAAAGATGGAAAAGTTTGAAATTTGATGAAAAGCAATTTGAGCAAAAGATATGTGGCCAGCAGTTTCATTTGAAGGCCACTCAATTACAAATTCAGAAAGTATTCACTATCGCAGGGCTAATGAACTCATTTGGTATTCATGAGAATGTCAATATCTATCTATTGGTATGTTTCATTGAAATTCAGATGAACACCTCAGAACATTCAAGAATTATGTTAAATACTGCAAGCAGCCAACTCTTCATAAGTTAATTAGTAGTATACTTTTGGAAGACATTATAATCTGCTGTAAATCATTAACAGTCAATGAAGTTATACTGAAGATCTGGCCAATTGCTTGTAATAAGGTCTTGGCACATGTTGGAAAAAGAGTCTCCATTACATATAGAATTAATTACTACTTAAAGGGAAAAAAGGACATAAGGCAGAATGGAAATTGGTATGGTTACATCTGTTGGAAGTTTAATTTCCTTAAGGAAGTGAACCAGAACTTGACTTGCCACTCCATGCCTATTATTTGTAAAGCCAAGGTCCATGAAAGTAGTAACACTGAGATAGTTTATTTGGTTCATAGTTTTACTGTTGCAACACACACCACTCTCGGTATTACAGACATTGAAAACAGTATAAGATAGGCTGGAGCTCTGTTTACATGTAAATAGAGCAATGTGAACCTTTTGTGTCCTAGCAGGAATTTTTTAAAACTTGAAATCATGGGCTTCTGCGTAACTTACGGGAACTAAATTGACAAAGCAGATTGGAATATGTTCTCAGTTGCTTGAGAGATTTATTGTTTGTGCCTATTTTCTATTAATAATACCCCTGCTATCCACCTTTCAATTTCTACTGAGAAATCTGATATTTAATGTCATATCCCCATTTACTCTTGTGCTTTGTTTTTACTCCACCTATATCTATAGTTCATGAAACCACTGCTCAAGGCCATGTGGTATCATATGTAATATCATACCTTCTCATAACTATGACTTTCAAAATAGTTTTAGTTTAAGAGATAGTCCTGATTGTCTTAAACTCTCTTTAAAAATCAGTGTAGACACTTCGTACTAGTTCGTGGTAATACTGTAATGAAAGATCAAAAGCTGTAATGTTTACTGTGTTGTACTTAACCCAAGCTAAGGTGTGGCAGAACTAAGGTCTGTTGTCAATTGCAAAGATAAACCACGCGTTTTAATTTTCTTCACTTTCTTCTGTATGCTGACTTGGTGAGATGTACATTCTTTTGCAATCACAGGAAAGTAGATCCTTTTAAAATCTTGCCCCTCAAACATGGATATATGCCAGGGAAAAACTTAATGCCTGTTCTAAAATCTGAGAGTTGACAGTGTAGGCAAAAGTCTGCATACTTGTCTGTCAAATTAAATCAGATTAAATTGTGATCTGTGTTCAAGTAAACTCGGTCTAGGTCTCTGAGGTCCTATAGATCTATTTCACAAATTTCCTCTTATTAAGAGCAGCAGGTTGTACTTCTTTTGAGAGATCTGATTTACCTTGTGATACAATCTGGATTATAATCTGGTTTGTATGCATATAGTACTAGTACTCAGCCTTACTTAAGCGTTATATCCGCACATCTTTGAACAGATGTACTCAGGAACCATTAATACAAAGTAACAGAATAATTTGGGTTGGAAGGATCCTCAGAAGGTCTCTAATCTAAATTCTAAAACTCTTGAGGATTTACAAAGTATTGCTGATACCGTGATAGGAATGTCTTTCAACTGTTTTTTCCAATCTGACTATATTAAGAGAATATTTGTTGAAATAAGTAATCATTCTCTTTTGCTGTTCCACTGTTGCATGTGTATCATAAACTAGTACATATAACAGATTATCCCCATAGATGATCTCCTTATGGCTTCCATAGCATCTTCCAAGGGTGGTGTGTATAATCATATTGCGGTGCAGTATAAAATGTGATTAGCTGTGTTATTTTATTAGATATAAACTTGATACAGCAAGAGCAAATACAGCCTGTCTTAATAAGCCAATAAGTATTTTTCAATGACCCTTTCTTGTGTCTTAAAATGCTGTTTAACATTAGAATAGGGAAAAAAGACAATAGGGCAAAATGGGAACTTCAGATGCTGCATAGATTCTTTTTTTAAAAAAAACCAAAACAAAACTGTCGAATGTAACATATCTAGAAATGTTTCCTACATTACACTGAATGCAAATGAATTGTCTGAACCATGAACTAGTTCTAGTGTATGAGCTTAGAGATTTTATACTATTCAAACCACAGTAGGAATACATTCTAGCTGTAAATGGTACATGTGGAACTATGGACATCTGTATGAAGCTGATGAGGGGATATCAGTTACATGAATCGATACTTGAATTCATTTTTAGTTGTGTCTATGGTTTGCTTTGCATCCCCACTTTGGGAAATGTATGCCATTTTTACAGTCAGGACAAAAATGTGAAAATTGCTGGAGTTTTGACTTCACCTGGTTCTGTACCTCTTGTGCTGTTAGCTCTATGAAATTCTTCAAGCTTGATTTTTCATGTGGCCAAAACAGAAGATTTGAAAGTGAACAAAAAATATTGACATGTTGTAGGTTTCACAGCAAATACTGTGAGTATGAAGATGTTATCTTCTGGAGTAATATTTCATTGCTGGAGAATATAAATTGTCTGGTCATGGATATTTTTGTTACTGTGCCAATGGGACAACTTCAAATAACAAGATTATTTTTCATGAAAAATGAACTTCTCTTAATTTTCTATATCTTCATAAATAAGGGTAACACTGTAATCCTTAGCCTTTGAATTACTGAGGAAACAATGTCATTTGTTTGAAAGACACTGGATGTCTGCATAAAACATTTATAAAAGACGTTATTTTATAGTGAGTTCTGTGCAAAATTTGGTTCCTTTTCTTTTTTTTTTTTTTTTTCTTCTTGTGTAATAAACAATACAGTTAATGTTCCCAGAGTTTTCCTGTATGGTTCAAATGACTCCAGTTTAGATCTGCAGAGCTAGTAGCTTACTGTTCTGCAAATGTTATACTATGCTATAATGTCACGCACATGCATTCACTACCAAATCTATTGCAGAGTTCAAAGCAGCTGAAAAAGAAAAACGCTGTTGATGTATGGTCTGGTTTAATTTAATTTTCAGTCCTGTGTCCTACTGTAGTTTACTAGTTTACAGTAAATATCATGAAAATTGCTGTATTCTATTTTACCAGCCAATATATCATCAAGTACAGAGTATTTTTCTGGATTTGTTTTTTTTTCTTTGCATCAGTTGATGGTGTTAACCTGCAGCAGTACACCACTCACCTTTCTTTCCTTTGCTTCCTTAATGAGCTGGAAAATGTCACTTTTAGGACGAACTAGAGAAGCATGAAATTTAGCTTTTCTGAAGTCATATGCATAGTGTTGATGCAATAACATATAGTGCATATTTGCTTGACAATCTATTTTGCATATATAGCAAAGAATTATTCTATTATCTACTCTATTTGATCATCTCTATATATAGAGCTAGTGTATGGATTTATACAGACAGTTTTTTATGAATTGTTCCAGACTGTACCTCTGACTGCCTAATGTATATTTTAGGGATCAGCAGTTTACTTGAAAAAAAATCTGTGTCCCTATAAAATTAATTTCTCAAGAATCTTTCAAATTTCTGAGGCATTTGAGAAGTGTAGATGGTTTTTCAATTCTTGGAAATGAAAATGGAAAGAAAGAATAGTCACTATGGCATTGGGTACATCACTTCTTGATGCTTTCTGAAAAGAGGCTGTGTCTAATGATACTTTCTGCTAGCAAATGACATTTTTTTTGCACAAGTTTTTACCAAGATAGCATTTGCTTAATTTTAAATCTTACTTAATCCATACTTTAAAGTAAAATGTCAGCTAAAATAAAATTACTAACAACCATTTTTTTCTTGAAAATAGGTAGAATAAGGTTTAATACTGATAAATGAGCATCTCCCTCTTTCCCAAGTCAAAACAAGATAAGAGTTTGTCATTCATGAGCAGTTTTTTCAACTCCATGTACTCTTGTCTCCAAACCACTGTTGTGCTTGACCTTAAACTGTCTTTGTAAGAGAGATGTACTTTCCATCACAGTCCAGGCATTCAAAACTTTGATTTTATGGTGCTAATAGGATAACAGGCTATGCATATGCATGCTGCCAGGGCAAAGCCTGCAGCAAACCAGAGAGCATGTAAGTGACTACGTTTAAGATACAGATCAGACTTCTACACAAAAAATGGTTTGTCAGAGTTATAATCACTGCCAGAGGCATTTGATTACACCATGTAATTATTAGAAGAAATTATCTTGAGTAGCTTGCATTTGTCAACAAATTGTGACATCATAAATTTGCAATTATTTTGACAAAGAAGGGCATTTTGTCATGTCCTTTACTCTTAAGGTGGTTAAGGAAAATTATTTAGCCTGACACTTTATTGCCTATATGGACAAGTAACTTCAACTTTACTGTTTACTCATTGTGATGTGCCATAAATATTCAGAAAAGAGAAGAAAAATGTTGTTACAGAGGAGCAATATGTAATAAAATACATAATTCTTCTGTATATTAATTTCAAGATTTATTAGTTTATTAATAACAATATTACTATTTCATAGTACTGTTTCACAAGTCTAATAGTGCCCTCACCAGAGTCTTTAATGCACATGCTATAGAAGTTATTTCAAATAAGTCTGAAACATGATCAGTAATTCAAACAGATTTAAACATTGTAATGGCTTTTAACCTTAGAACATACTTTTTAGTACAGAGGATATGAAGATGGAATGAAGTTTAATTTAAAGTTCTATTAAAAAGCCTATGATTCTAAGCCAGAGGTATTGTGTAAGGAAGGGAACACAGCATGTATGGTAAAATCAGGCAGATCTAAACAACCTCCAGTATTTATTTTCTTATATTTTTTAGCATTAAATCTAAGGTTGGTTCTAGGGTTTCATTGTTTGAATATGAGATTAGATCTCACATATTTATTTGCCATGACAAATTTAAACCAGCCCCTTTTATACTCTGTGAAGTACCAGTGGACAGCAGAGACCTTCAGCATCTAAAATAAATAAATACTACCATTCAGACATGTGCATAGTTAGAAATTGCCAGTGTATGTTCACTTTAATTGGTATTTTGTTGACATTTATGGGACTTTCTTATTTCTTTCATTTCTGTAAAAACAGGTAGAGACATCCAGGTTATTACTTATGTTTAGCAGAGATGAGTATCTACGAGAATGTTCAGTGGGGGGATTCCATATAAATCCAGCTGAATTGTTAAATTAATTTAGTCCTACTGAGTTGACATCTGCTTGAGGGGTCTTCCTGGAAATCATATATGTAATAGCTTCATTGTTAGAAAAATATGGAAAACTCATTACAACTAAAGGAAAATACCAAATGTTTCTGCAAAGAAATCCTAGACGTAGGAACGTGATCTTGCCCAAAAAGAAAATCAAAACCTACCATATAACCATAGAGTTTAATGAGCATAGCTTATATTTCAAATAGCAATTAGCTGCTCATGAATAGGAAACATAATCATGAATCATGCTGCTGAATAATTTTGATTGAGTAATTTTTTTTAAAGTGTTGATCTATTTAAGAATAAATCCTGAACACTAAGAGAGGTAAAAGTCTGTCATTTACCATGTTGTATATAGGTGTTAATGGTAGTACAGAACAGTACAATATGTAGAATTAACTAATTTTGTTGTTCATTAAAAGAAGTGCAAATCAGCTGTAGATCATTAATTCATAATGCAATGAGGCATCTGAAAAATTATGATTATTATTCTCACTAGCAATGATAAATTATTTTTGTTACACTATTTCACTAGCTGTATATATCTACAATCTGCTTTCCATATCTTTTCATCTTGGTTGCAAATGTGTGACTTGCACTGACACTGAAAGGAGTGTGAGTAGGATCCCTACTTTCCCTCCAGCCCATTTCTCTGGTCTTTTATTGAAGTTCTTGCTAGGGAATGAAGCTGCAATGTGAGTAGGATGAACCTTAACCAACAAAAAAACCTAATCCAAACAAACAAATAAATTATAACCTGAGCTTTTAATTAATTTTTTTTTTTACCATAATTAGGCCTGGCTGAAAAAAATGTGGTAAACTCTTAGCTCTTAAGATGCTGGGCATGAAAATCTTGTTATCCAAATGATTTCAGTGAATCCAAGTCATTGCTCCTTTTTCACTCTCTTCAGACCAACTTTTTCATAAATCCACAAAGCATTTTAATTTACTGCTTTTGCCTTAGATACTCTAACTGATGACAGTTCCTATCAAGCAGTAACTACTGTTGTGCTCACAAGTTTGATGTATTCCTTGCATCCACAGTAGTTCTGTTATTTTGAAGATTACACACCTATTGTACTCAAGAAGTGCAGCTGTACCATCAGGAGACCCAACTCATCTATGACTTAAAGTTTCAGCTCTACCAGGCGTTAATACTGATGAAGCTCAGGGACCTCTGCTTCAGGTCAGGTTCTAACATTGTGTCTGTCACTACTGTGTTCTACAGAAAAGCAGCAGGCTGTTTCCCTATGGAAAGTAATCCCCTTGGTTAAATTTTGTAACAGCTGGAAATTAGCTACAGAGAAGTGACGATATTTTGAAAACTTTCTTTTTCTTGGAATTTTTTTTTTTTAACATAAGTATTTCCATCATCCTGGGGGTTTTTTTGTTTGGGGTTTTTTTAATAAGTTCACATAAGTAAAATGTAAAACAAGGCTTTCTAATAGCTTCCTGGCATATAACAATAGGGAAGAATAACCCTTGATATGATGTCACTTCTCCAACAGCAGCACTGCATGATCAAAAAGATTGTAATTTCACTTTGATTTCAACTAGTATCACTTAGGCTTGTGATTTTATGTCATAGTCTTCCTTTTTCTGATAAAAAAAAATGACCAAGAGACTTGAACAACAGGGCAGTTTTTGTCAGAAGAGAATTCTCAGGGGGTGTACAATCTTGTGCCTTGAAACTTGGGTTGTCTTGGAAGATTATTTGTATTGAAAGTCAAAATAATTTCAAGGTTTATATGCCATTACAGGCTCCAGAAGTTAATTTCTGTGATCACAGTGATTATGTTTTGAGTGTCAGAAGAGGCTGATGCAGTAGAACAAAATTTTTCTAAATTAGAATTGCTGAGAATCTCGGTGATTACCTCAAAACCAATTGCTGTTTCTCATCTGTGCTGAAAATTGCAAATATCAGCAGACTGGTAAAAACAGATCCACATTGACTGTCTTAGCAGCAGGTTTTCAAATGAACAATGAGTGGTGGCTAAGAGAACACATCACAACAGAGTGAACTAACATAAATCCTACTCAATAATGTGGAAGTGTTTTGGTTCCTTTGACTGGGATTGTGTATTTTCCCACTTGATCAGCTATGAATTAGACACTTTCATAAGAGATATTGCTCTGGCCATAGGTAAAACAATGTAAGTAAAATAACTAGTGTTGGTCACTGTAAAGCCATTCTCAGGAGGATGATTTCCAGTCATCTACCATGGCGTTTGTAGGGGAAGTCAGGTGGGTAGTTGCTGCTGTAAGAGGATATTAAATTGTGTTCATCTTTTAAAAGTGAACTCGAAAATATTTAAGTTTACCTCACAAGATGAAGCCTCCTTTTTTTAAAAAAATATTCATTCAAATGTATATTTTGAAAATCAAAGTGATGACTGAAATAACTGAGAGCAGCCCAATTCAGGAAAAAGTCTAGACAGTAGTAAGCTAGTTTATTTCTATAGGAAAGCAAGCTATGTGCAATGGTTGTCATTCTATGTACTTTTTTTCTATTGATTTCAAGAATACTTGTAGCCATACAAAACCATGTTGAAGAAAACCAGACTAAAAGGATCTGGGACTTCTTCCTTAACTAGGTGGTTTTGCAAATAAAAATGTGTCTAAAAACTCTTAAACTTTATATACAAATAAAAAAATATATAGATAAAAATAATGCATGTATATAATACATAATATATAGGTATGCATTTCACGTGTCTGATTTAGTCTTCAGCATTCAAATGAAATGCATTTGTAAAGCACAGCATAATTTTTTGATTCTCATATCTGAGGATGCATTCTATCTAGCCTTTGAGCTATCCTTAGGCATATGTGATGACTTCTCTCTGCTAACTGTTTAAATGGAGAATTTTATAGGATAGAAATATTGTTAAAAGTAACTGAGAAGTGATAGGCCTGGGATTTATATCTGTCTCTACCAAAGAAGAAAATCTAAAGGAGTCTGAATCTGGGTGGTGGACCGAAGACTTGAGCAAATTCTCAATTTGGAGAGATCACATAAATAAGAAAGGACCTAATGAATAAAAAAC
>NW_010296155.1:8183-20576 GCF_000700745.2 Antrostomus carolinensis | reverse complement strand
CTGCTGAAAATTCAAGAAAGAGACTTTAAATTATCAGTGAATTCTTTCTCTGTCATGCTACCCTGGAATAATGGCCAACTGAACAGTAACAAAAGTGTGAAAGGACTTAAATTCTGAATTTAAAATAAAAATATTTCCTGTCACTGTTAACAAGATTGTATGAAAGCACCAAACATAGTGAAGGAAGAAAATAGAAACTGATCTGAGAACATTATCTGGAAAGATCTTTTTGTAAATGCTGAGTTTTAGGGGTTTTGGTTTTAATTTCTCCCCCTATACTCTACCCTGGTGAGGCCACATCTGGAGTACTGCGTCCAGTTCTGGGTCTCACAGTTCAAGAAGGACAGGGAACTGCTTGAGAGAGTCCAGCACAGAGCCACCAAGATGATTAAGGGAGTGGAGCATCTCCCTTATGAGGAAAGGCTGAGGGAGCTGGGTCTCTTTAGCTTGGAGAAGAGGAGACTAAGGTGCGACCTAATTAATGTTTATAAATATGTTAAGGGCAAATGTCAGGAGGGTGGAGCCAGGCTCTTCTCAGTGATGCCCAATGATAGGAGAAGGGGTAATGGGTGTAAGCTGGAACACAGAAGGTTCTGCTTAGATTTCAGAAGGAACCTCTTTACAGTGAGGGTGACGGAGCACTGGAACAGGCTGCCCAGGGAGGTTGTGGAGTCTCCTTCTCTGGAGACATTCAAGACCCGCCTGGATGCCCTTCTATGTGATGTCATTTAGGTTCCTGCTCTGACAGGGGGATTGGACTAGATGATCTTTCGAGGTCCCTTCCAATCCCTAACATTCTGTGATTCTGTGATCTATTTTTCTTGTGTCACCTTCATTCTTCCTGTCTCCCAATTGCATCTTACCAGTTTACTTTCCTTCCCTCTGGCTCTTCTTTACTCTATGTTCTTTTTCTTGCATCTGTTCTTTTTTTTTTTTTTTTTTTTTCCCTTGAGTCTGCTCTTCAATGTCCTCTTTTTCTCTTTTATTTTTGTTCAGAAGCTATTCTCTAACCATAACTTACTTAGTTTAATGTGTTAGTCATAACACCTGGATTCTTTCCTAAATATAGGGGAAAATAGGGAAATTTCAAAATTTAAAAAAACCCAAAACATGTATAATAGCATAGATAAAGGTGGAATCCAAACAACTGTGTTTTGGAAGGAGAGAAAAATACCTAGCTTGCTTTTTGTATCTTTGTATATTTTTCCTCCAGAGGATTTGGGTAACCTCATATTCATGAGAATTGCAGTGGTCTATGAACTTGAAAAATTTATGCTAGGAACTCATGTAGAGAAATACAAAAAATTGTGTTGAGAGTAGACTTATCATTGCTTGCTGTTTCAAATTCTGTAGTTAAAGAGACCAGGAAATGGGCACAGCACCATGCACTTTAGGCTCCAAGACTGTCAGTGCTGCTTCTGTGTACTTTCAGATTTCAAAACAGTACAGATATGATTCAGATAACTCCAAGCACATGATGTATTTTCTGTGGGAACACCTAGGACACTGTTAGGAAACTTATCCAGCCCATACTTTTACTGAAGGAAGGCCAACTAACCCACATAAGATTAGAGTGGTATTGACTAACCATACTGGGTCTGACTCAACCCTGGTGTGTCACAGTAGAAACAAAAATCCCCACAAACTCCTCCTAAAGCAATAGGAGTTTACAGCAGATGGAAGCTTATTGTTCTCCGACTGTATCATTTTCAATCTGGTGCTAGGATTCTGAAAGTCAGAACTGCTCTATTGTCAAATCATAGCCTTAGATAAATTACCAGCCAGTAGAAGTAGTGAAATATAGTAAATAAGTCAGTCGTCTATGACAGATTATGGACAATGAGAGATTCCACTATATTTACAGGTTGGTTGTTGTGGTTTTCACTCTACTCCCCTTTGCTTTGACGTGCTACCCACTTTCATGTTTTCCTTGCAGTTTTTAAGAAGCAATTGGGGAAAAAAACCCCAACCAAACACCACCACCTCAACCCCAAAACCATTTATCTGAAAAATAAATATAGCTAGGTAGGAACTGAAATAATCACTAAATGACAGCTTCTGTTGCCACAGTATTCTTTGAACATTGCTTACAAGAGAGCAGAAGAACTGGGATAATGAGGTAAGATTTCTGTCTCTCCAGCAGTATAGCCTCAAAAATACAGTTCTAGAACTGATGACTTGCAGGTAATCATTACAGAAAAAAATCTAGTTTGTAGGGTCTGCAAGGAATGTATTTGACCTGCCATTACAGTGGCACTGAGAAGCCCAGCTGAGACTAAATTTTAATACATCTATGTCTTTATCTATAAAAAAATATTGACAATAGACATCTAGATATGCCATCTAAGTAAAAAAACCTATGCAAGCAGAGTATACTGATGCATCCTAGAACCAATGATGGCCCCTAATGAGTGTTGTGGGGTGATGTTTACTAAATATTCACTAGTGAGCCTTCACTAGAAGTGACTGATAAAGCTTTAAGCCTATTGCCAGCGTTGCACAATGTTCCTGCATCTGACATAGCTTTGAAAGTTAACAATGTTAAGCATGTTTCTTCAATCTCATTTACCTCTTCCAACCTGTGTAACATGTTCCATTACTACCCTTAACATCCTCCTCCCTGCTACATATCAAATTAATTCACTATGTAAAAATGCAATTTGGGACAAATACAGATGTTTGGGCATTTAGTTTTACAAAGCTAGTTGTCTAAATTTAATTTTTCCAAATAATACTTTCTGATAACTTGAATATGTTGGGGTTTTTTGGTTTTTTGTTTTCTTTTCCCCCATGAGAAGTACTAGGGGAAGATAAATATTTAAAATGAACTCATACATATTTGTTGAGGGAGAGGGGGGAAATCTTTCACAGGTATTAAAAAAAAAAAACAAACAAAAACTTTTCCTCCCTCTATCCTCTGGGCATTGATCTACCATTTTTTCCCTTTTGAATCTCTACAGACATTATTGTAAACAAATTGGTGAGTGTCGGTATGATTTTTTACTTTTTTTTTTCCTGTCAAAAACTTCCAAATTATGAGAATTATTCATGGAGATAGCTTGCAATATTTCTTTTCAGTTCACTGAGTTAGAAGATCTTCAAGAGTTTTTAGCAGAGAATTAAGTCTATGTGACTGAGCTGTTCAGTCACACATGACAAGGAAAAGTTTGAGTGTACAGCTTCTGTGCAGTGTAAGGATGAAGTGAATGGTTTTATGTATATGAAGAACTTTCAGTGATGAAAACTATTTGAGCAGCAATCAATTAATAAATTTTATATCAGCAGATAGCATTAAAATTTTTTTTTGTTGTTGAATATAAATGATAATATGGTATTAAATGTGTTACCTAGTTTAGCCCTAAGTCTTGATAGAGATGAAAACAAACAAAAAGATTGTATCAAAATTAACATGTAAAAGCTATAGGTCTTGGAAAGTTAATATTGATGTCTTTCACAGAGGAAAGCAGGGACAAATGTGATCAATAAATGATCATTTTGTTTCCATGCTTTTAAAAATTAATTAGAGACCAATAGAGGTTAATTTAATTAATTAATTAGAGACCAATAGGTTAATTTAATGAGGTAGTGATCACTGAATGACATGGATGCTGTGGAAAGGGAACTAGAAGAGTTATGAACTGAGCAGTGTGGGAATACCTCACAAATGAAAGAAAAGCAGAGAAACAAGAAAGGATAACAATATTCCAGATTATTACAAGTTTTTGAACTAATGATGGTTTACTTCCCCCCTCTTCTGCCCCCTGCCAGCCCCCCCCCCTAGATAGGGGTTGCACTCTATTGAATTGAGATGCATGTTTAAGAAAACAAGTATGAAATAAAGGAAGATGTCGAGGTGGTATTGGAAACTTAGCTGTTCATAATGTCAGTGCATGTGAACTAGCAGACCAGTCAGTGTTTTCCAGTTTGCAATGGGGGTCTTCGCCTTGTACATACTAGAGAATGATAAATACATGTATTTCAATACACAGACTGAATAAGAATATATTGGAAAACATCTTTGTTTACTAGAAATTCTTAATTTACCCATAAAGGAAAAACTTTGGTTTTATTACAGATATTTGGTTTTTAACAGGGACCTTGAAAATACTTCTAAGATTGATTTTTTTTTTTTTTTTTTTCTTTTCTTTTTCTGTTTTATGAAGAGTTGTCTGACCTACTTCACTGGAATGATATACTCCACTTTACATTTTGATGTATATGTTACAAAATGTGGCTTAGGACATAGCCTAGGTTCTGCTATTATTATTTGTTTTCTATTCCTTTGGAGGCAGGGGAGGGGGACTCTACTTCAGTAGATATCTTAGGTTTTTCCCTCTATTTTGAATATGCACTGCTCTGATGGAGACATCATTTTGGTGTGTCCTCTCATCCCTGGGCCATATCTGGTATAGCAGATGCTTTGACATAATTCTTCATATAGATCCAAGATACTTCCTTCTCTTTTCTGAGTAAGAGTAGAGTTTTTTTTAAAAAAAGCCATCAATCAGTTTGACAAATCTTGGCATTTGCTATACTGCTAATCCACAGAAGTCTAGTATTTTTTGTGAACATTTGCCTTTTGATGGTATTTAAATCTCTGTCTATGATGCTGGTGGATTTCCAACTCTCAAATCCAAATGCTAAGATGGAAAATTACTTTTAAGCTGAAGATTTTTTTGAGTTTGATTTTTTTTAAATAAAGGATTTTTTTTTTTAAGCTGTTGAATGCCAGCGTGGGGGTTTTTGTGGGGGTTTTTGTTTGTTTGTTTTGTGTGGTTTTTTGTTTGTTTGTTTCTATACAGCTTTATAGATTTGGGTAAGTTTTTGATCATATTCAATTCTAGAACTTTTCAAATTATACCTGAGAGAAACTATGGGCTATTGTTGTTTCAGAACTACGAACAACATCCCTTCTGATGCTAGACAAATATTTTGAGGTTTGCTTACGTGATAGTTAAGCTCTTGGAAGAGCTGTAGATGATAGAAGAATCTAATTCTAATGTATTATTGTGAGTCTCTAGAAGTTTGTTACACCCTTCTCATTGAAGGCAATGAAAAATAGAACAGATGTAAATATTGATGTCTGTACTAACTTCTTTCAACTC
Source organism: Antrostomus carolinensis (assembly GCF_000700745.2). Classification (NCBI taxonomy): domain Eukaryota; kingdom Metazoa; phylum Chordata; class Aves; order Caprimulgiformes; family Caprimulgidae; genus Antrostomus; species Antrostomus carolinensis. The sequence continues at coordinate 15,471 of NW_010296155.1, read as the reverse complement.
TTTCTGTTTACCTCTTTGTTAGTGAGCTGGAAAATCTTAAAGCTGATAATTTTTACTACAATACTATACTTACATATAGTGAAGTATGTTTGGTTATTTATGAGTAGTCATAAAATTCAAGACTTTAATACAGCATCTCTTCACATAGGATGTACTATACATCTGTTAGCCTGGAAGTGCTGCACACTTACGATGAGCTTTAGTTGAATTTATTTTATTTGTTTGCTTGAAAATAAAAAGGAGAAAAAAAAAATCCTTGAAAGTGCTGTGCTGGCTCTGGATTTTAAGAGGGATATTCTGAATATTTAGCTAATTAGTAAGCCTGAAACAAATAGCTGGGAATTAGTGAATCCTGTGGACAGAAAAATAGTTCAGGCATTGCTGGCAACCATGATCAAGTTTCATGAGAAAGCCTTTTCTCACAGCTGAATCAATTCCATGTGTGCCTTCTGCAGAGGTGCTTCACTTGCCTTTTGAACTTCTGAGCATCTCGGTGTGATGGGATGACCTGTGCTTGCCAAAAAGCATCAACATGATTTTCTTTTAATCCAAGACCCTGTCTTGATACTCAGACTGTGTGAAAGGGTCCTGGATATGTCATTAAATGTATTTACATGCCCTTTAACCTGGGAAGAAAATGTAAAGGACATTTAATACTACTGAAAATCATATTTTGCTGTCAGTTATGTAGGCAGTGGATGATGCAACTTTCAATGCATTATTAACATTGTCTTCTGAATGCTACTAAATTCTTTATTGACTTACTGTTTTTTAGTGACTATATGTCTAAAATGCTATTAAAATAATTATATTTTTAGTTCATATCAGTAGAGAACAGAAACGTTGACTTTTTGCAGCAAAACAAATGAAAGCATAATTCTCAGATATTCAGATCTCTCACCGAAGATAATGGAGAAATCTAATATAAAATAAACTATTAGTGCAATGCAATGTAAATTAAAATCATGTCCAGAATAAAATGTGCTTAATACGCTAACTCCAAACTCTTTTCCATCCCTTTGGATTTAATAACTATTTTCAAGTACAGTAGCTCAGAATATGCAATTTAGTTCCACTTGACCAACAAAGAAATACAAGAAGAAATTACTTTAGTAATACATTGTTCAATTAATGTTCAAATACATTGAGAGTCATTGTGAAAATTCTAGATATGTGCATACAGCATTAATCAACCCATTTGTTGTTACTGGGGCTCTTGTATGCAACCTCTTCAGTTAAAAAAATATTTTCAGCTAAAATATGACAGACATATTAATGAATGACAAAGGAACTTACTTTAAAAAAAAAACTATAGCAAGTTGAAAGGTTTTATCACTATTCAGCTCTTGGAATAGAGTGTGAGACATACTGATCCTGCAAATAGGATCAAGGGAGAAAATAAATAGAATAAATCAATAGAATACAATGTAGAAAATAGGTATTTTTAGAAATTACTCACAAACTTTTAGTAAAATGCTGGTAAAATTTGAAAAATTACAGATTTCTCTGAATAATAAACATGGCCTTTTAAAAAACACGTCTTAGAAACATCTAATTTAGGGAACTTTTCATAATTTTGGTAAAAAGCCCATGTTTAGTTCAGACCCAGATTGACTTGAGAAATACGCTCTATGTACATTTTCTTCCGTTAAGTAAGAATAACTGTTTCTGTTATGAAGGCACCCAAATGTATGGAAGGAAAACATGAAGAAAACAAAACCACAATAGAGCATTTGTGAGTCACTTGTAAGCCGGCAGTGACAGAATAATAGCCCTTGTTTCTTATAATGTGTTTCCTTGAGTGGGATCCCCAGAAAGTGTACATTAGAAGAGTTACAGTATGCTTAGATGTTAATATTTTAGTGTCCTCTAGTACAGTTACAGACCTCACTAGTTTGAAACTTTCAAGAACCATTCTGTGATTTACAAATTTCAACATTTCCCTCAACATTTCCATCCCTTCAAACAAAGCCCTGTGTCTCAAAATAGTGATATTTCATGCAGGACACTGGAAATAGATTTAATATGAAAAAAATGGTTTAAAGAAAAAATAACCCACTGAACACTGCAGACACTAAACCATTTTCTTTTCCAACAGTACAGGTTTATTTTGGATTTTAACATTTAAGTACATTTTCCCCTTGTGTACTCTGATGTCTTGTCAGTAAGAGTCAATGGGCAAAAGACCTCGATTTCTTTCCTCTTTTACATTAGCACATTTTTAACAGTGTACTATTCATTAACTTGTGGAAGTCTTTTTTCATCCCTTGAGACCATCATAGCTGTCAGTAGATTTTATAATTCTTTGTAGTTTTTTCCTTTTTGTCAATGAAAACCGAAAGCAAACCAGCTGTGAATTTACAAGAAATTTGAAAGAATCCATTTGAAAAGCATTTAAAGGTGTTTTCCATCAATAAAACAGGATGAGGTTTTTATCAGTATCAATATATATTAATCCTTCTGACATTTCTTTAGGCAGCCTATGATTTATGACATAGAGGACAAAAGTTTTCAGGCTATAAATGACAGATAGGATTAGTTGGTTTTGAAAGCAACCTTCCAACCTAATCCCAAATACAAAATGGGAGCTTGGGAGTATAATAAAAAGATACCGACGATGTAGTAAATTTCTGTGATAGTAACATAACAGTTTATTTTATAATTTTCTGCATTTTCTAAAACTGCACAAATGACTTGGTGAAAACCATGTAGCAGGAGACATTTGAAATGAAGCAGCTATTTCCTCCACAGCTGTAATCTGTGAATTTCAAACTTAAAATAGGTGATATACAGTCCAAAACTAAAACTATTTATGCCTCTGAGAGTATAAAAAATGATGGAGATCAGAAGGGACATAAGCATGTTCAGGAAACACGGAGAAGTACACCTGCTGATCTTGTGACCTGTGTTCTTATTGTCTCTAGCAGCCCATTTGTTGTCAAGACTTTTAGAAGTATTATGGAAAGAGAGAAATTTGAAGTGTTTGAGTGAAAGCCATGAACAAACTATGTGACTGGTTATAGAGAGCTTTTTCCAAGCCTGGAAGAAATAGCAATAAGCTTATTTGAAAATTGAATTATCAGGTGGTGGGTGCTGGCCTTACAGGTTGCTCTGAGAAGAGTTTAATCTCCTGACACAACCAGAATGGGATGAGGATTGAAGTTCTGGAAATTAAGACATATTCTATATGACAGAAAAAGGGAACTGATAGAAGAACTCTAAGAGTTGTAACTAATACACTAAGAAAAGAATAGTTACAGCAAGATTCAGAATGTAATTGATAGGATCAAATTCTATTTACTAAGGTCAAAAGAAAGTACATTGTGGTTATTGAGATCCAGGACAGTGAAAGAGTGGGTCAATTTTAACTCAGATGGTGGTGAACCACTATCCTTGTCAGTGCACACACATCCAGTAAGAAATTCCCAGAAAGCATAAGAAGCACTAATAGAAATTAGTGGGAAAATTGTCAGGAAGGAGCAACAAAATTTTCTGGAAAGCGGGGGAAGAAATCTTAGAAAGTATAAGCAAAAAAGAAATTCCTAGAAAGACATTACAGATTAGTTTTATTGAAAGTTTAAGAAAAAACAATCTTTGAGGGTACCAGCTAAGAAAACCTGCACTGTCACTGAAAGAATTTAAATACGTTTGTTGTTACTGTAGTTCTATCATGTCTTGAATGTGCAAATTTCTGCAAATAGTGTTTTCAAAGAGGTGTTCTTGATTTCTGAATAGTTACAGTTGGCTGTATCAGGGAAAAAAGATTGATGTTAATGGGGAGTTTATTTCAGGATTTGAGTCCACGTTAATATGATATTTCTTCTCTAGCTATAGAGTCTTTAAAAGTACTGAGAAGAAAAAATTGCCTTACCTGAGGGTTTGAAGACTCCCTAATAGTATCCCATTAGCTCTCGAAGTAATGTTACTTTTCATGAAGTTCAAAATCTTCAGTTACTAGCAGATTGCTTCTACAGAGATAATTTTTCTTTCAATATGCTTAGAAGCCATGCTCCAAAACCATATGGGTATTAGTTCTCTGTTAGCAACAATTATTATAAAAGTAGTAAACCTTAGGATACGAGGATCCCCTTTACGCACTACCTTTAAGTCCACATTTTCCTATTCTGTTTGGCCTTCTAAGCATTTTTCTACAACAGTTCTTTATCGCTGTTTTGTCTTTTTTATGACACTTTTGTCACAATTTTTTAACAAAATTGCATTGACTGCATATTTGAAAATGACAGTTAAGTTAATAACTTGGAATCATGATGTGATTTTACTTAGTAGAATCAAGGTATAGTTTGGAATTTGAATGGTTTCTTCCATATGCCATTTTAATTTAAGATTGTTTACTCCCTAGTTACTCTCCCTTTTCCAGTTGTCTCCTTTTTGCTTCCAAGAAAAAGATGCGTCTTAAGTTTTTAGAAGATTAGCCTAAGATCATCAGGAACCAAGAGCAGTTTTAAGAGCTATGTTTACATAACAATTCTCTTCAGGACATTAAGCCATCCCATTACTGTGCCTCCATTCCACTCCACTCAAGTTTTGTCTCCTTTAGAGAAACGATGTAAAAATATCCTACTGTTGCTAACAATGAATGTTAACAGCTTTACTACAGAAATGCAGCCACTAGTATAAATATTGTTTCTACTTAGATAGAAAGGTTAATTCCATCAATAGCTGCTACTTTTCTACTCTAGGAATTCCAGCTATATTACAGTACCGGGTGATCTTGTTGTACTCTTGGTTATCTTAGATGTTAAAATGTTAGTCTAAATTCAATGGAAGGTTTTAAAAAGTAATTTCTGTGCCTTAAACTGGCAAACTACTTGCATTTTATGGTTTACTAAAGGATATTGTAAGCTGATACAGTTTATCTGCAATTCTCACACTGGACTTCTCAGAATAATGTTTAGGAGTGGATCCTGTTTATGTTTGCATTAGCAAGGGTTATGAGAAAAATGTTTTTCAGTAGCCCAGAGTTGCTTTGCATTGTTAAAATGTGATCTTATTTTTAAAAAGCCTATATGCTCAGGAAAGAAGCATATGTGAGCTGAAAGAAATGGTATTAAGAAGGTTTCATAAAGATTTTGTGCCACTCTCAGTTTAAATCTTTCTTAGTTCCTTCTCAAAACCCTTCCTGTGCTCTTCTATCCTCTTTATTGTTAGGGTATTTTCTGCCTTAGCTGTATATCAACTCACTGCCACAGATGGAGTTTCCATATCCACCAGAAGTGATCCTTTTGTCCCTTATTCCCTGTGCAATTTTCAATGTCTCATTCATCATGAATCCACCATTTGCTTCTCTTTGCCCGGACTGATTCCGGCATGGTAGATCCCCTGTGGTTTCCCATCCTGTTTTCTCTAACTTTATGGGGTTTAGTGTTTGGTGTCATTCTGTGCTTCTGACTGAACTGAGCTGAAGCTGAGGATGTTGACCACATCCGTTTTCATAAAAAAACACCACCCATATGGTATCATTAATGATGTAATTTATTGTAGATTGTTGCATGCTGCCTGTCTATTACACCATACAGTGAAAGAAGGTAATGGAAGTGTTCCATGCTTATCATTTAGAAATGGTCAAACTCCCGACAGTGCAGAAACCATTTGAAGTTTAAAGAAAAGGGTTTTTTTAAAAAATAAAATTGAACAAACATCGATATATTCACACAGAAATCTCACCAGTTTTATCAGTATATAAAAATCAGGGCTGCAAATTGTCAAACCAAATTAGATAAGAAAATACAAGCAGAAAGACCTAATCTGCTCCAGCATTATATCCTTGATGCTGAGTAGCAACAGCTTCCTCAGAGGTTGAAATTATGCAGTTATCTCTGTTCTCCAATGGAAAATATTTTTTAATGTCTACTCGGTAGAAGATGCTAACCTTAATGTTCATGGGTTATAACTTTCAAAGACTTTTAAAAATACTTCTGTATATTTGTAGAAGCGAAAAATATATGTATATAAATAGTCATGGTAACTCTGAATAGTCTTGTTATTTTTATGCATACACAAATATATTCACTCTTTGACAAGTATAGAATTTCTCCTTGGCATTTTTCACCACCAGGCTCGATTTCTAGAATTAAATGCAAATAAAATGGAGTGTAAGAAAACAAAACTGAATAACATTTAATGAAAAGTAACTTTCAGAGAGAGCTGTGAACTTCCTTTTCTTTAGTCCTTCTGCTCAGCTCTTATAATGTCTTGCTTTTGAAATTGTCCAGTACCTGCATCTTTCTTTTGGGTTCCCAGTATCATTGGTGTTGCAAATTGTATGATATATGTAAGTGGTGATAGCTAGGAGAGCAAATGACTGCAAGAAGTACAAGGAGAAACTTAGAGACTGATTTGTAGACTCGTTTTTTTCTAAAATGTGAGGTTGGATCTTACATTACTGAAAGAAGTTTTGCAAGTTTCTATAATCTTTAATATAAAAGATGTTTTAAATTCTGCATGGTTTCTTTCTTGTCCTTTATTGTGTGAGTTTCTTTTTACTTAAAAGTTGATGTGATGGGTAGTCTGACTGGAACCCAGATTTCACTATTTTAATGTAATTCAGTCGAAGTCAAAAGCATGACGGAGTGATGATAGATCAAGCAGGTATTTGTTGTACAATAATATCAGGAATCCAAAACCCTTAAGAATAGCAGAATTATACTTGGACATATATAGGGAGAAAAAGGACCTGTAAAAGGAAAGGATCAAACACAGAGCTAATTAAGTATAAATAGCATATTGCATCCAGTTTCCAAAATGCAATCGCTTCCAATATAAAATAACATTTTTAAAAGGATTTATTTTCTCATTTGAAGGCGAGAGGGAATGGGCTCCAGGGAATGGGCTTTTTCCACTCTTATTGCTGTCTGTCTTTCACTGTGTGTGTTGTTTCTAACCTTAGTTCTAAACTGAATCTCAGTTAGTAACATTGGAACACAGGACAGAAAAAAATAATGGAAACTTAGCTATGTGAAAGTGCATTCTTAAAAACACCAAAAAAAAAAACAACCCACCATCAGAAAAATAAACTCCTACTCAAAGAGAAGCCAGAGCAGTAGTTAGAGAACTCATTTCTTAAACTAGATGTCAGTACTTCCAGCATGACTTTGTTTCCAAATTGCAGTACTTAAATTGACAAAACTTCTACTAAAGTCATTCCTGAAATGATGTGTGCATGAGGAAAGAAATTATCAGCACTCTGATTTGTGGTACTGTGATTGACAAAACTACAAAACAATAGATATAAATTATCCACAGAAAAACTCAGTATCTTCCTAATGGA
>NW_010296155.1:7173-8172 GCF_000700745.2 Antrostomus carolinensis | reverse complement strand
GAGTGCAATGTCAGTCTCATGGAGTTTTATTGCCAGTGGAAGCATGGGTGAGAATTAGAGATCAGTATATCAAAGTGTAATGTATCAAAGCAATTTTTGGTATTGAATGGTTGAAGTGGAATAGGCTACCGGTATCATGGGCATAAAACCAACCAAAATAGGTTTCCTGCTTATGTATGCAAATAATTTCCCAATTGTATGCCTTTCAGAAAAGTTGTAAATGAATGTAAGGCTATTAATAATTTTTTTGTGTTCTATTTCAAGGGCCTTTTGGAAACACTTTCAAACATTAGAAAGGTTTATTACACTTACATGATGAACTATGAACCATGGGGATTTCTTTGTTGGGTTTTTTTTTTTTTTTGGTTGGTCGGTTTTGTGGTTTGTTTTTTCCCTTATTGCCGGTTTTTTTTTGAAATCGCAGGAAAGAGGGAGAGTTGAGACCTTTCTTATTCTCTTCCCTGGGGTGTTCTAGCATCTATTTCAATTTACTGTTTGATTTTGGATAAATCACTCTGCCCTTCTGCACCTTGTCTTCCTCTTCTTTTTGTCCAGTGTCCAGAACAGTAAGTTCCTTGGCGTTGGTACTACCTCAGCCTCTTTTCCTTCTAGGCCAGGAAATGGACAGGGCTGAAACAGCATAAAGCAGGTTTTGGACCTTTAGACTGTATTTTTCCTCTACACAGTTTCACTGAAATCACGGACTTCATGATTTCTAGCTGGAGCTGTGACCTTGTCTGTCTGTTCAGCATTTATACTGTTACATGAAGATTTCTCAAATATTGTCCTTACCTGTTTTTCTTTCTGACATGGATATATACTAAAGAAAAAGAAACTCATGATCCCTAGTGCTTCTATATCTGTTTCTAGAAATCTTCTCTGCTACAGCCTCTGAATACGATCTGAGAGTGTTAATTACCTTGCACACTGAGACCTGTCTGTAATAGCAGTTTTCAGGAGCAATGGTAAACATCAAGGTGGGAATACAGTCAAGCTATG
>NW_010296155.1:6489-7099 GCF_000700745.2 Antrostomus carolinensis | reverse complement strand
AAAAAAAAAAAAAAAAAAAAAAAAAATCAGAAAAAAAAAACCCCAAACAAAAAAGCCAACCCCAAAATAAGAAACTGTGGAATGAAATTATGCTTCACTACTACATTTTTTGAAGATAATATTTTGTTGTCATTACCAAAGATCTGAATTAGTTTGTGTTGCATTGCCATGCCAACAGAGGACTCATCAGTTTGTTTGCTCCTGCTGTCAGAGTAATACATTTCTGGGTTTAGTCCTCTGAGGAAGCCAACTGTAGCCTGAGTGAAACCTCACAAGCTTCTTTCAAAATTGAATGCATTATCTTCAAATATATGCATTTGTAATGCTCAGAAGCTAAAATTAGCTCATAGGTAAAATAGTTTCTTTGGTTGTTTCTTTTTTTTTTATATATATATTCCTTCTTAATTATTTATAAAACTTATAAACAGTTAAATCATTTAGGCAAAAATAAATTTTTGTATAATTTGGTACCACAGTGATGTATGTTAGAAATACCTAGTTAACAAATAGATAGATTAAGTATTCTCTAAAGGCTTGACAACTGGCACTAGACCAAGATGCTATTAGTTACCCAGAGCAAGAGTTTATAAAGCTAAAGTCTATAGAGATT
>NW_010296155.1:0-6479 GCF_000700745.2 Antrostomus carolinensis | reverse complement strand
CAGGAATACAACAGTTATATGAGTAGACTGATTGAAGAATTCTTGGTATAGTCTGGTAGATAATACCCAAGCTATACCAGTCTATTCAGTGATACTCCCTGCTTCCTGTTCTACAAAATTGTGCAAGCAAGAGGTATTAATATTAGTCTGAATCTTGACATTGATATAACACCCCTGGAATTTGGAAATCAGCTCTCCTACAACATTTATGAAGCTAGCCACCAAGGTCCCTCTCTTATTTTCCTGACCATGGAAAACACTGTTTTTACTGAGTTTTTGGACAGCTCCATTCCATGCTTAAGCTTATGCTCTTTACCTGATTAGGCTTTTCCTCTAGCTTCTGTCAGGTAAATTTTAGATACTGGTCAATAACTGAAGACCATAGTACTTCAATAACCCATATGTACCTAGATAAATTGTCAGCACATTTTGTAGTCACCTCCTGCTTACCAATGCGGATGGAATAAAAAGATGGCTGATGGTATGCCTACACAAGTGAGGTGTAGGTATAACAGTCCCCAGAATTTCAAAATTATCTCTGTTGCAACAGGTCAAAGGACAGAATCAGGCCTCAAACTAACAAGGTGAGGATGCTGTAGGAATAAATACATGGTACTTAGTCTCATAATAGGTAGCGAATGACCTTGGTGAATATTGAACCACAACATGTGCTACTTTGTTATGGCTACCTAAGAATGTAACTGGAGCTTAGCCCCAACACAAGTCTCCACATTGTAATATAGTGATTGCTAAATTAGGGTAATTACATCTAAACTGACAGCTTGGGAGTACTCCCAGATTTGCTTGGGTTGAGGTGCGTGCTCTTGCTCTCTCTCAGCCATATATCTAGCAAGTCCTGAGTCCACACTAGTTCTTTTCCCTTCATACGCATGGTTTTAATTTTACAGGAAGAAAACCTAAGGAAGGTTCTAGAAAAAAGCTGTTGTGGGCTGCAGGGTTGTGATCTAGATCATCAGAAGAGTGGAAGTCTGGCATGCCTTGTGGCACAGACTGGCTGCTCACTCTAAAAGTAAGTTGGAAGTCCTTTCATTGACTACAGTGGACTTTGGATCAGGCTAAAGGTAAAAAACAAAAAAACAAAAAAACAAAAAAACCCCTGGGTATTTCTGTGACAGTAGGGAACATCTAGAGTTTTCATAACAAAACCACATTTTAGAAGTGACAGTACATTTTATGTGTTGGTGTAAAAGCCAGTCTCTTTAGGGATCAGAATAAAACTCATGTTTATAACTTTAAAAAAAAAAAAAAAAAAAAGACCTATTCCCCAGCTGCCTGCTGTTTACATCTTATATTGCAATGTGATACTACCATTTTCAGAGATGGAATAACTTATACTATATCTGATCCAATATGACAATTCCTATATTTCTGTTTACTGTTCGATTAGAATGGGAATGCTGTGATGGATAAGAGTATCTAGTATCAGACTTATAATAAATATAAAAGGTGTCTTTTATTTGTTGTATAATTTATTGTTCATTTATGCATTCCTCTTTGCATGAGTTATCCTTTCATGCTAATTTCTCTGGTGGCTGGATTCATCAAAAGGATAACCAGGAGATATTTTTCATTTTAAGAAATACAAATGGCAACCTGGTGCTTCCTTATCTGTTTTTGAAGCATACAGAATAGCTTTTGGAATAATTACTAGGTGTCATATTGGTTAAAAAAAAAAAAAAAAGTAGGCAAAAAATGGAAAAAATAAGGAAAACAAAAAAGAAAAGCAGCAATTTCATAAATATTAGGTCATAGAATTTAGAGTTATATAAAGCTTATTAATTGATTTAATATATCTCCTGATCTCCTATGTACAATAGATCTAGAGCAAATTGGAGTCCTATTAGACATTAAACTGATTATACATTTCATACTAGCTTGTTAGCATTCAGTTTCAATACAGTATATGCTAAATTCTGCTCAGTGAAATCCCTGCTACAGACATAAAATTTTACATGGTGATATCAGAACAATTGCAAACCAAAATGTAATTGTGATTTCAGTGTATCACCTTTGGCAAATTTTTTGGTTTTTTGTTGGTGTGTTTTGTGGTTGAGGTTGTTTGGTTTTTTGGGGGGTTTTTTTTGGTGTGGGCATGTGTGTGTGTTAATCCCTGGATGTTGCATAGTGAACATGAGAATTTACTGGCTTTATTTTGGTAATGAAAGGAGTAACATATTTTCTGTTGAAGCGAACGAAGTTGCAATCAACTAAGAATATAAATTTCAGCTAATGTAGGAGAGTGCTGAAACTTCAGGGAAAACAATGTCCTGTTATCTCCCTGGCAGAGAAGCAAGACATTATGTTTGAATCCTTGAGGGGAAATCAGATGACAGTAAATCTGATAGATTTAAAAAAAAAAAAAAAAAAAAAGTCAGATTATTCTTGGTTTTCCTCAGAAGAGTACCTCAGGATGATTAAATAATCATATTAGGACTTCATTTTCAGTAGGTTTTATTTGTCTTCACATGTTTTATACAACTCATAGAAAAGTTCTATTCGTTGTGACAAATTTGGCACTTTGTGGCACATTTACTAGAGGGACTGGCTTTTAGACATCAAGAGGAATGCATTGGTTAGTCTGTTGTACTGGGAGATGCAAAAGCAGAGATGCAAAGTCATCAGAGTCTAATTGTCATTCCTAGCTGTTCACTTGAGTCTTGAATTTACATAATCTCCGTTGTGTTTCCCCTACACAGTAGCTTAAGACAAACTTGTCTTGTGGTTGCACTCTCTGCAAGCTACAAGTGAAATTGTAAGGCATGCTGAAGGGAAAACGCTTCTGTCACACACAGCCAAGTCCTTACTGGGAGCATGGTGGGAGTTCTGCACTGTGTCCAACCATGACATGTTCTCCTGCACCAGTACTTCAGGGCCAAGGTGAGGTAGAAAATTGGCTCCAGAGTGCTCGCATGATGTCTCAAACTGCTCAAATGTTTTTAGATTACACTGCTCTAGAGTTGAGGCTGGCACCTTGGTGCCAAAAGTTCCCTGTTTAGGCTTTACTTAGCCCTGTTGCCTAGTCTGCATTCCTAAATCACTGTATCCAAGACTGTAGGACTGACAATCTAAGGAAGAAATTCCACAGGCACAGCAGGGAAAGCTATCTCCCATGCCTTGTCTACACCCAGAATAAATGAATGTCTGCCAGGAATAAATATATCATTCACACAAATAAAAACCATGGACGAGAATTGTCCAGAGAATTCTGTGTTTAGCTTCAACAATGAAGAAATCTATTTTTAATATGAAGGATGCATTTTTTTACTACTTCAGTTGTTGTCTAGTAACAGACAACTCTTCAACTATATGTATTGAATACAAATTTAATTATATGTATCATGTAAATATTTCCTTGGAATAGGGGAAAACATATGTATTCTTTAAGCTGTGTTTAAGTCAATTTTTTTAAGAATAGGTATGGAATTTACAATTTGATCTGGCTCTAAAATTTATAATTTTTGTCCATAGAGAGAAGAATTTATGGTTGAATAAAGGAATTAAAAGATTAAAGCAGGAAAAGGGGTTAATTTATAAATAAATAAGCCAATAAATTTGGTCACTGTGCTTAGTAGTAATACACTAATTTCTTCAAGTTTTGGGGTATCTATCAGAGCAAAAGTCAAGTACAATTACTTTAAAATTAATGCAATGAACGAATGGGTTGGAACATTAAAGGAATTTTGTGTTTTCTGCTCTGCATGTTTTAATTTTAATTTGTTTCCTATTTCGCAATTTAAAACAAGGATTTCATTAATAAAATTGGTATTTATTAATCATGCTTAAATTCTGTATCTTAATTAATTATGTAAGGAATTTAATAGGTCAGGTTACTAGAAATCTGACAAAACAGACAAAAAGTATTTTCACTTTTAAAATCCTGTTTTAGTGTTTCATAGTTAGAGCTTGTTAAAAGTGATTATTTCATAAATAAACGAGTAGTTTTTAAATGTTAAAAGTAATGCAACTCTGACACCTGTTTCCTGTTTTGAAGGCTTTCCACCTACATATTTCGTGCATTTCATGAATGCCATTCATTTAATTTCAAGCCATTCATGAATGGCTTCAGACAAGCTCCGAAGGGAAGGACTTGGGAGTGGTGGTGAGTGAGAAGCTGAACACGAGCAGACAATGTGCGCTTGCAGCCCAGAAGGCCAACCATATCCTGGGCTGCATCAAGAGAAGCGTGGCCAGCAGGTCGAGGGAGGTGATTCTGCCCCTCTACTCCGCTCTTGTAAGGCCCCACCTGGAGTACTGCGTCCAGTTCTGGAGCCCCCAACATAAGAAAGACATGGACCAGTTAGAACAAGTCCAGAGAAGGGCCACCAGGATGATCCGAAGGCTGGAGTACCTCTCCTATGAAGACAGGCTGAAAGAGTTGAGGCTGTTCAGCCTGAAAAAGAGAAGGCTCCGGGAAGATCTTATAGCAGCCTTCCAATACCTGAAGGGGGCCTACAAGAAAGCTGGGGAGGGACTTTTCGTAAGGGCAGCTAATGACAAAACAAGGAGAAATGCGTTTAAACTGAAAGAGGGTAGGTTTATATTAGATATTAGGAAGAAGTTTTTCACTGTGAGGGTGGTCAGACACTGGAACAGGTTGCCAAAGGGAGTCGTGGATGCCCCCTCCCTAGAAGTGTTGAAGGCCAGGCTAGATGAGGCTTTGAGCAACCTGATCTAGTGGAAGGGATTGGAACTAGATGATCTTTAAGGTCCCTTCCAATCCAAAGCATTCTATGATTCTATGATTTCCATTCTACTTAGTCATGTATCAAGTGTATGTTTAGTATGGAATATATGCACCATACGTAGGATAAGTGATAGAAATATGCCTCACAATGCTGTGGTTTAGCCAAAAGGATTCATTATCCTTTGAGGGTAGGCGCATGGGCTCAGCTGGTGCCCATGTTAGTCTGCCCAAGAATACTAGAAGACAGCACTCTGGTAGAAGCAACGTTCCTTCTCTGCAGTAAAGGGTGCCAAACAAAGGCACTTTTCGAAATAGTTAATTATGGCAGTTTTCACCTCTGTCACTTTTGAAAACCATTTCTGCATTTTTAGGAAATTTGAACTTTCTTAGAAAGAACGATAAGAGGACTCCTTGGAACCTTTCAGTGCATAACAAAAAATTCATCAAAATCTGTCCATGAAGGAGAAAATAATATTAGTCTGGGAGTGAGGGGGAAACAACCAAAAAATTTCTGGATGTTTTTGTAAATACTAAATCTATACATCTCCTTGTATAGATGTATTTTATATCAAAACTATTTTATAAACAAATCTTATATTAAAACTATATGACTTAGAGCTTTCCCATAAATGCCTTGTAACTGAATGGATAAGAATGTTAAAGTCTCTTATCTGTGCCAAAAAGCCCAGCCAAACTGAAGGCCATGAATAAGCATCATTAATGGTCCATTAATGTTTTTAAGAAATTTTATGCTGTGGTGGCTGCTTTTCAAAGACTGTAAGAGGAACCTTTACATCTCTAAAGGTAGCTATTTCATAAGTGTATCACTAAAAATTAATCATATGTTTGGAAATTCAAGCCCATGGAAACCTTTCATTCAACACACTGGTGTAAAGTTTTTCAAGCTGAAAAAGCAGCAGCTAAGGATAGGGCGTTTTGTTTTGTTTTTTCTTGGCAACCTACTTTGATTTCAGAATGACATATGGGAGAGATGAGAGGCATATTGTGATCTTGCTTCCCGAGGAAACAGCTGTGTGCACACTCCTGTACTGGAGGTGACACTATGATATATTTCCCCTCCGTGAGAGGGCTTTGCTGGACAAATTGCAAGCGATGTTGAAATTGATAAAAGGAATGCATCACTGCATATTTGTTTTACAAGCAAGATACATAAACAGAATGTTTTCTTACAGCCACCATGCAGAAGCATCCCCAGCCCCTTCATAAAAACTGATCTGTCCTTTGAAGCCACATGCAGTCTGAAATTACAAGATTCCAGTCTCCAAAAAGGGGATTAAGGAACTGGCCTCCAGATAATGCTGACAGCTCTCTAAACGCTATACCAATTGACTTTCACAGCCCCTACCAAGCTTTCGATGCTATCATTAAATGGACATGTAATAGGAACATTAAGTCATCAACAGAGGCATATTGATTTAAAATATATATGTATGTATACATTTTAGAGATGCATAATTCATAATTTGGTTTAATTTTCTGCAGAGTGATAGAAAAAAGTTCTGCCTACCTAGTGAATAAAGAGGAACTTTAATTTTCTGCAGAGTGATAGAAAAAAGTTAAACACATGATGTCTGCCTACCTAGTGAATAAAGAGGAATGAGCTTTTAATGAAGAGTGACTTAGAGACACTGAACTATTACTGAAATAATAAAAAAATTGGAAAAACTGAGAGTTGCTTATTTAAAACTAAATTGTAAATGCAGACAGAGTACATGTATTTTATAGAATCATAGAGTGATTTGGGTTGGAAGGG
>NW_010296154.1:0-5674 GCF_000700745.2 Antrostomus carolinensis | reverse complement strand
TTTAACTTTGTCGGTACTGTCAGAGTCAATGGCACAAGACTCTTGCCCTATGACAAAGTTGATAGATAAAATACAGGATCTGTAGGACATCCTAACCCTTCTGGATAAATAACTAGAAGTCAGGCTTGATAACACTGGGCATCACAAATGGTATTTATTATATATATGACTGTACCTTGTGTCGAGCCTGTAGGACACAAGTGGGAACCTTTCTTTGGACATACAGAGTAGGAATCTACAGTCTTGAGCTGAAATCTACCCTGAGTGCTGAACTATCAGTAACTTAGCTAGTCCTCTTTTTTCTTGTGTATTAACGTTAATGTTAGATTCTTTTACCAACTTAAGAGAAATGTGACTCTTTGTCCTGTCTTGCGTCAACCTGTTCCAGTGCCTCACCACCCTCACAGTAAATAATTTCTTCCTAATATCTAGTCTAAATCTACCCTCTGCTAGTTTAAAGCCATTACCCCTCATTCTGTTGCTACCTGCCCTTGAAAAAAGTCTCTCCTCAGCCTTCCCATAGGCATCCTTAGGATATTGGAAGGCCCCTATAAGGTGTTCCTAGAACATGTAATCACATCTTACCACACAAACTGACATTAGTAACAGACCATTAATTCATAATGAATTTGAGGAAGATTTTTTTTTTTTTTACAGATGCAAATTATGCTTTGCTTGATATTTTTTCTTTATTTAAATCTGACACTTCAGCATCTGTAATTTTGTCTTTGAACATCTGAATAAATTTTTGTTGATGTAGTCAATGCCAGTCATCATACTCTTACTACATGCTGCTTTCTCTAAGTAATTCATTTAATAGGGGTGAAAAATGTCTACATAGATTTCAATTCCACATGTCCTAAATTTTTTTTTTTTTTTTGCAATTCAAATGTAGAATAAAAAAAAAAATCTCTGTAAATCAGAGAGTGTGAAATATTTCATTATTTTAATATAGGAAATAAGTGTTATTTTAAGCTAATAAATGTTACATCTTGATTCAGTGAGTTTGTACACCTGAGTCCGTAAGAGTTTTTCAAATATATTTTTACTTTTTAGTGTATTACATATTATTAAAAAAATGAATAAATATTACTTGAGGGACTCTTCCATAGTATTCCCAGATAAGAAGAAAGCTTAATTTCAGCTTGCTGAAACAGTTTACCTTCTTGAACTAACGTTTTATAAGCTGACACACATAGAGATCAATAACTTCGGGGCTCAAACATTTGTTTAGAATTACAAAATCAAAAAATGACTGAGTTTGGAAGGGACCTCTGGGGGTCATGTTCTACAATCCCTCTGCTAAAGGAGGACCACCTAGAGCTGGTTTCTCAGACCAGTGTCCAGATGGTTTTTCAGTATCTCCAAAGAGGGAGACTGCACAACCTCCATGGGCAACCTGTGGAAGTGCTCAGCCACCCTCACAGTGAAAAAAGTGTTTCCAGATGTTGAGACAAAGCCTCCAGTGTTTCAGTTTGTGCCCATTACCACTGGTAATGTCTACATTACACCTGTTTAAATTTAGGTGAGATGAATCTCACTCCAGCTAAGAAATCAATGAAAATTTTAATATTGTAGCTCCTACTGGTCTGGTCCTGCAGTAGGAATTGTTAGAAATAAATTAATTAAAAAGTTAATAAATAAACAAATAAATAAATCAAACTTACAAAATTTAGTATGTATTAATTCCACAGGCTTTTGCTATAATTTTTAAGCCTTCTGCAGAAAGTTTAACTCTTCTCTGTTCTCTTCCATTGATTTCATTTAGCATTTGAAGGAATTTCCTACAAAATCTGAAACTTTCTGTAAGAGAGGTTTGCAGAAACAAAGTCTAGATATAAAGAACATTTTATTCTAACATTTCCATCTCCACTTTCAATGTACAGTGTTCAGAGGTGGCAATCAGCGGGAAATCAGAGTATCTATGATATACTTGTAGTACAAAAGCAAATGTTTCAGTAATATAAGGTGAAAGCAAGTATGTTGGCATGTAATGGTTTTACATATCAGGCTACTAATACTAGCTTTTCCTAATGTTGCGTGAAAAGGGTGGTAAAGCAATTTAGCAGGAAATAAACCCCCTTGTGTTCCAGCTCATCCTCAGATAACTGGAGGTGCTGTGGGCGGCTGGGCTTAGATCCTGAGTGATGCCCAATCCATCACTATCGGTCTGACAGCTGCAGATGCACCGAATAGTGTGCTGCACTCCTCTACTCACAATTTATGGACTTACCCAGCTAAACCTGCAGAATTTAGCAGCACCCCGCTGAACAAGGGTCAGTTGGGGTGGCTGGTTACAGACGGACACAGTTCAATGAGACACCACAAGTCCGAGCACATCAGTGCTGGATCCTCTTGATAGTGTCCTGCACCCATCGGCCAGTCACAATCTATGGACTCCCACAGCCCCATCAGGCAGCAGCCCAGCAAGAAATGAATTCCCACGGCCTCATCAGGCAGCAGCCCGGCAAGAAATTGTGCAGCAACTCTGTAAGCAAATGAAAGCACCGTTAATAGAGCAACAGGATTAATACAAGGTCATATGAATTGCCTGTGATAAACCACTATCTGCAGAAATAAATGCTTATACTGAGGTTATAAATTACTAAAACCATTAATGGTAGCAGGATGTGAGGTTACTACAAAGTGCTGAATTGGTAAAATAATTCTCTAGAGATTTTATAAGTGTCTGAGAGAGGAGTTCTTGGCTGGGTCTAAGTCTAGATCTAGGTCTAAGTCTTACCCAAAGGCGTCCCAATACGGGGGAAGGAAAGGTTCAGCCCGTCGGCTGGTCCCAGGAGTTAGAGGTCTGCGATGGTGTCATCCCTGACTGGTCCACAATGGTGTCTTCACTAATACTCTCCCTTTTTGGGGCTGTTTTTATACTATTTTTCTACCTGCAAGGTACAGCTTGAGTGACTCTAGTCATACCTTTACGGTGATTGGCAAAAGCACTTCCGTTCCCCTTTTATGGTAGAAATTGTCAAAATTTAGAGATGTGCTCTATGAGGGGAAAAGAGGGGGGCTCAGTGGTATGGAGTTATGGTTTTGTCAAGGTCCACAAAGGGAAGTAGTTGTCAAGAGGGGCGTCAGCTCTTGATCCAGAATCAGAGATAGACCATACATCAAGCCTTGTGGAGTCAAAGCGGCGTCTGGCACAGGGAGTTGGGAAAAGGAGCCACTCCTCTTCCCCATCTCCTGTACAGTAAACAGCCAGAACCAAGGCAGTGTTATTAAATTCCCTGCATACCAGCCGTGCTTTTCCCCTGGGATCATCCCCGACACTGAACCTTCCCTTAGTGTGTGGACACAGCCATTTTCTGATTTTTAGTTACCTCCAGCAATTACTCCACACCTAGTACACAATAATTGGCTTAACCCAGAATTATACTGTATTACACAGTGTTGCATTTCTAAAAGGGCCAATTGTCCCTGCATAAACACATCTGACTGCAGGTGTTATCTTTCCTCTCAATAAATGGTATTCTAAATCATTAGTGATTTATTCTACCTAAACAAAGCAAAACTTCCAAAACACTGAATTGAATTAATTATCTACCAACTTTTTAAAACTTGATATTAACAGTTAATTAAAATTTGCCTTCCTCATTTGTCAGTTTAGCTCCCACTGTATTTCAATACTTTAATTTGATGTACACTTTTTCCTAAACTATTAACTTATACCACAATTAATTTAAAATCACACTGCTGTTTAAAGGCAAGAGATTTCAAATTTTTTAAAAAATATAAAAATCCTTAATTTTATGATCATTCATTTACAGTCAGACATAAGTCCAAAAGATGTAGAAGTGTACTGATACAAAATACTTTATACTTGATTATTCATCATTTAGGAAAAAAAAATTGATAATTTATAATAGCTATTTCACAAATTATGTATATGTAAATGTAACAGAATTAAGGGTGAAACAAAGTCTTCAAAACCATAATATAAGGAGTGACATGGAGTGACACCAGTATATGTTGTGTGACTTAAAGTTCCTGTGTAGAGTGATAATTGAAAAAAAATTGCACATGAAGCTTCCTCAGTTTCTTTTTACTTTAATATTTTCATCTGAAAACTGATAATTCACAAGATGCTTCAGAATGGCAGTCATAAGTAGGCATCTGGTAACTGTAGCAACTTTTGCTTTCTGACTTTAATTCACTAGTATTGAGTCACAGTCTTTAAAATTAATGCACTCAAAAAATTTATAAACACCACAGAAATACGAAAATATTTTTTTTATTATTTCTTACACTATATGGAAATTAATTCATTATGTATGTATATTACTTTTATATTTCAAAGAAAGGAAAAACTTTACTACAGAGAAATGAGTTTTTAAAGATATTGCTCAGGATTTTATCCACATCATAAATACTGTACTGTTATAATAAAATAACCATTTTTTTCCCTTAGGCAATATTTAAAATATACTTTGTAACTGACCAGATATATTCTGCTTACTTTGTTTTCAATTTAGCTGTAACACATTAAAATGCAGCACACAATGATCTACAAGGTAGAGCACAGCAACTTAACTAGTTTGCCTAACTACAGATACCTACTCTTGTATCAGATCCTCTGGTGTATGGTACCTGGCCTCCAGCTCCTCTTGTAGGAGCGTGTAGCTATCCCATAGGTCCCATGCCATATCTGTTGCCCCCAAGCAAGCATCAGAGATAGGCTGAGGAGTTTAGATGGCACTGCATGCAAGTCTAGACCCAGCTAAATTGAGTCATAGTTACCTAAACTCCCATTTCTGCTCATTCGAGAGCAGGTAACTTTCAAGGGGATTAAAAGTAGATGTCTAGTGAATATGGTAACTTCTATAGTATCAGATAAGATCCACAAAACTCCAAACCTTTCTGAAGACAAAGCTGCCTACAAGATATGGAATCTCTCTTAGCACTAAATACCTGTGTTTAGGCAACTGAAAGAGATCCTTACACTGTAAAAAAACAGATTAGGTCATATGAAACCTACCTCAAATGTCATTGATATCTCCAGGATAGTTGTTGTAATTATGCAGGTTTGATATCTATGTAAGAGGTTATATAAATGAATAATGATAATATTTTTGTATAAGCTACAGTTAACATTTCTAAATGTGAACTAAGAACTGTGTTTTATTAATATTTCCAGAAACAAACAAACTTGAGCAAGCACAGTCATAGATTTCTATGGACAGATTGAAATGCAAAGATTTTGATTTTCTGGTAATGAAAACCTTAAACTTTAATCCATTAATTCTTAAAAAACCTGTGGTGGGTCAGCCTGGATAGATGTCAGATGCCCACCAAAGCCCACTCTATCACTCCCCCTCCTCAACTGGGAAGGGAGAGAAAAATATAACAAAAAGCTCGTGGGTGGAGATAAGGATGGAGGGAGGTCACTTACCAATTACTGGCACGGGCAAAACAGACTCAACTTGGGGGAAAAAAAAATAAAAATAAAAATAATTTATTACCAATCATATCATAGGATAATGAGAAGTAAAACCAAATCTTAAAACACCTCCCCCACTCCTCCCTTCTTCCTGGGCTTAATTTCTTTCCGATTTTCCACCTCCTCCCCAAGCAACACAGGGAGACAGGGGATGGGAGTTGAGGTCAGTTCATCACACCTTTCTGCCGCTCCTTCCACCTCAGGGAGAGGACTCCTTCCCCC
>NW_010296153.1:46385-61922 GCF_000700745.2 Antrostomus carolinensis | reverse complement strand
GGGTGAATCCACCCAAACCACCACACTGATATTTCAAAAGAATAATAAAAACATTGCTTTCATGTATGCCATAAAAGAGAAGCACATGCCCAGACTCACTATCAGCAGGGATCTATGTATGAGCCACAATAGAAACACAATAAGCAGACAGCAATAATTGACATTTTCACAGGAGCTTGAAAGATATGGAAACAAAATCACACTCAATTCCTTTCTTTAAGTACAAGAGTTGAACTCGAGAACATCTTTGATGAGGTGTGACATGTAGTGAGATTTTATTTTTATACACTATACAAATTCCAGGTCCACCAAGTGGATCCACCTGAATCCTTTTTTCAGAGGAGTTGAGGGCAGTAGCTACACGGAAGGAGAGCAGAATTAGGAATCAGCAATGTGTGATGAAATCTCTAGTCCACATCATGCACTGGGCAGAATATTCAGCAATGCTACCTACTAACAGAGGGCCAGCTATAACCTTCTTAAATCCCAATAAATCTTTCTTGTTTGAAACCAGCCCTGATCACTCCTGCTATTTAATATTTTTTTTCTCCATTGCTGTGGGATAGGATCCACAAATGTAGAGATGGTGTTTTGGAAGGGTAACACACTGTTTAAACAGTTTGAGCTGGCATAGAAAAATATATTTGAATCATTTCTAGCTACAGGTGTGTTAAACATAGAGCTCCCTCTTTCTCCTTCCCAAAATTTCCTCTTGTCTTTTTTTTTTTCCTTCCTTAATATTTTATGTGCTAATATTATTATTTGTTAGTAGTTGTATCAAGAATATTCTGCCATTATAAACTCTAACTTAAGGTTCTTACAAACCATGATATAAGAATGCTACTATCTCCTGTAAAATGTGGGATTCCTATCCCTGTGTGACTCCTTATTCAAATGCTTTGCTCCACATGGCCTGAGGATAGATAAGCTACACAGAGACTGCCTAGGGGACAACCATGTGGGTGGGGGATAGGTGGGGCCCAGCCCCTGCTCTGCTGACTCCTCTGTTAGCAGCATAAAATGCATTCAACAATTAATTTATCACATATGCACTGCTCATGAGGCATTCTTAGAAAATCCTACCAGTGACTAGACTATATTTCATGGGCTGGTTTCAAGAAGTTCAGAAATACGATGTGTTACAAAATAACATTGTAAAATTACTAGAAAACAAAACAACAAAACGCAGTGCCCGATTGCCTACCCTATCTCAAATTCCTATTTTACTCTCATATACCTGCAGGGTATGATTTGATTTAAGGAGGGACAACATGCAGTGGTAGAGATGGTCTTCTTCTAAGAACAGATCTCCTCCTTAAAGGGTGACTTCATTCCAAATAAATCTGCAGGACCTGGATGCATTTCAGATCCTGACAGATAAGCCACAGGTCTCACTTTCAGATTCTTGTCATGACCCAGATTCTGCTCCAGCATTTTCTGCTCTGCTACTATACAGAAATTTGCTCAGGTCAGGGATATCTTACAGAAAAAGGACAGATTCTGGATGCATTTTATTATCCTCATCGTACATCTGTTGTTCTCAGCCCCAACAAAATGCAGCAGGCATCTAAAGTGTTAAGCTAGTCACCTCATCTGGTAGGTACAAGGGTATTCTTGATGCAGAATTTGGCGGCACATAGGCTCTCTCCACGGGTAACAGATGCTTCAGCTGTGCTGTTTGCAGCTGACTGCAATGCGCAGACATTTAAGGCTCAGAATCTTTTGCATATTTAAACAAGAGAAAATTTTTCAGTGTCACAAAAAAAGAAAAATAATAAAAAAAGGCTTTAAACCCCAAGCATATGTGGTTACTACTCTACACTAAAGATAATAAGTGCTGGCCAATGTGTTCTAGCCTCTCTTCCCGAATTTAATTTGCTAAATGAGTGGAAGTGTCAATAAATTGGTATCCTGGAGAAAGAGATAAGGGTTCTGCTGGAGTATTTATGCATCCCATAGTGTCCTTGTATGTTGACTAAGAGACCCTAATGTTATGTATTTCGGCTTGAAAATGCTGGATCCTACTTCATCTGTGACCACAACATAGCCTGACTGATGCCTGGTTCTGAAATCTTCAGCCATCCTAGATTCCCACATGCCTTGATGTGTCTTGATGTAGTACGCAACCCAGCAGTACAAGCCAAATTTTTCCTCTATAGTTAACAGTGATGGCTTCTGAGAGCCACACAATACGTTCAATATGACCTCAGAAAGGAATCCTTGCACAGGGTTCATGCCCTTGATTGTTCTTAGCAATCCAAAAGACTCAGAAAAGGTTGTTGCTCAGGCTCAGATTCAAGAACTGAAGTGGCCAGAATTTCTCAGTTATTAACCTGAATAACTTCATTTTCAGGTCCCTACTCATACTCCTTCCTTCCAAGAAGTTATTTTCTCTTCTGCTAATTTGTTTCTAGCTGGATAGATGAAAAGTCAGTTCCACCACATATACTATTTTTACTTCTCAGAGAGTTCAAGCCCTTATTGACCATCCTACAGTCATCTGTGCAATGGAATAAATACGTGTTAAACATTTCCTCTAAGATAAATAGTCTAAACTTTCAAACCCCTCTTATTTCTGAATTACAATATGACTTATACAACAAAAAGAGGTATAGCTCTGAAGCCCTTGAAATGCTAACATTAAATTGCAGTAATCTTTTAATTTGATTCAGATTGAAGTTAGTAGAAAGATTTCATCTTCTCCAGAGAAAAGTGAGGTCAGAAATGGGGGCAGGTATTTTGAACTGCTTTGGTTTTCCTGCTATCAGAAGAAAACTTTAACATATGTAAATACTGTATGTTGAATACACACTGAAAAGAGAGAAAGAAAAGAGATTCCTCTGCCATGAGAGCAAATTGCTGTCATACTTAAGGTAAACCAAGATATGAAAACAAAATTGGTGGAACCTATTTTATGTTATCCCTCATGGCTTATTCTAGGTGATTCCAATATATGTTAACTGCCATTTATTTGATCCTCAAGATTACTGTGTTCAGGATTTTTACATTACACCTTTGACAACAGATATAAATATTTCACATTTTCACTTATGAAAAAAAAATAAACTGAATAAAACCCACTGCCCTAAAATGCAAACAATCAGTACTGGAAACAGAATTTTCTCTAGACTAATGTTATTCATACATATCCCTGTCACCTTCCTTTTATTTTTTGTTACATTACATTAAACTCAGGATTTCATTCTTCCATAATTTTGACTGTGTTATTTCACAATGCCAGGTTCTGCAGCTGTTTAGTGTTTGTTTTTATCCCAAAGCCATGAACACAGCTGGAAGTTTGCCATTTCACATTGCTCAACATCCAAAGCCATCTCTTTGTAAGCAGTGCTATGTAGTGGGAGCTGACCTTAGTACAAGATGACCTGCCCCTAGAGAATTAATTGTCAACCACAAGGTGTTATTTTGGATTTCATTAACAAAGATATAGAAAAAATCCATGGACACAAAAAGGAAAAGAAGTTGAATTTCCATGTTTGTGCCCTGTAATTAAATATTTGTAGAATTAATGTTGTAACCAATAGGTAACACTGGGAAAACCAAAGCAAAATCAACTTTATTGTTTCTGGTCCCTATCTATTCCTATAATTCACAGAAAAAATCCTAAAAGATTAAAATGCATCTGGTAAATAGTTGGATAAATAGAACAAATAAGCTCCTGTGAAGTGGAGGAGGAATAAGTATGTCAATGCAAACATGAAGGCATTCATCAGATGAAGATTTACATGAGACTTCACACCAGTGTTAGAAAATCAGAAGGCACTGTGCGATGCCTTGGCCATCCCCATCTGTGCTTTTCCAGAGCACCCAGGGCTGCCTCCCAGTTGCCATGCCATGTACCATCAGTACATGTACATGGATTTTATGGGTCAGGATAATTTAGATACCAGGCCATGTACAATGAAATGTGAGAGGAAAGTCAGAAAAAGAGGGATGCTTGATTGTTAGTTGAGTACAATGAACTGATTAAATAATATTGTGTTTCATTCAGATACAACTGATTGTCTTGTTTATGGTTTGAGCTACAAAATAGACGGAACAGAGAGCTCAACATTTTTTTTTTTATTTTTTTTTTCCAGGTTAGTTGAAGATATAGATCTCAGAATGTCTGAAAGCCAGGTATCTCACAGAGCTCATTAATCCTGAAGAGATCCCCAGTCAGATCACCAGCACGTGCTTCTCCATAGTGCAGCACCGAGATTAACAAAACTTCTCATAACTCACACCTTTGCCTTTGGCACCATCGCTCTAATACTTGAGCAAACCTTAACATTAAGTGGAGTTATCTTTACCACGCTTTTTTAGAGTCAGGGCAGTGCAGCTGACCTTGTTTGACACAGAGAGAACGGAGGAACAAAAAGCTGCATTATGGCTCAAATCAAGCACCGATCTGGAACAATAAGAACACTGGATCTTCAAGCTCTCATGCCTTAAGTTGCTGCTCTAACTACCATTAAACTAACAATTAATTCCCACACCTGAATTAATTGTTAGACTTAAAAAAAAAAAAAAAAGGAGAAAAAAAAAAGAAGCTGATAAGTTTTGTTAATAATAGTACAAGGCTTTAGCCATTGATTGCATGGATTAGTGTCTCCTAGATGAGCTCCTATTTGGATACTCTGCTGTCTAACGAGGCTTGAGCTTATGCTGAAGTTTATTTTCCTGTAAGTAATTAACAAAATCTCTGTCTTTGCCTAAACATTCATGTGAAACTGTTAGAAAATTATTTCATCTGAGAATGTGATCCTTCTGTCAAATTTAGTTGAAACCACCCATAGCATTCAGGATTTTGGGAGGGGGAGATAGATGACCTGGAGGAATGGAAAAATAAATACATATGTGTAGATATGATCACATTAGTCTGCTTTACTTAGGGTATTAAAGGCCCTTCAGCATCTTAGAACCCATTCCCACAGATGTTGCTTTCCTGTATAAAATTCCTCACTCTCCCACAGCTGCTTTGCGAATGGAGAGTTCAAGGGAATGCCTACAGCTATATTTACAGGATGAACAGTAAGTTCATCACTTTTGATATTAAAGCTGTTGGAATGAAAACATGTAGAGAGATTCAATAGTTATTTTAGATTAGTATACAATTTGTTCACCTGGTATTTCTGTATCAGTTCAGACATAATAGACAACACATCATGACCAAAAAGGTTTAGATTTTGCACATCTACATTGCTGGAAGAGGTACTAAAATGGACTAACTTAGCCTGTAATTGCATGAGAATTTAGTTTCTATTGTAATGTAAAAATGTCATGTATTTTGTTATGTTTTTTAAGTAATGGATCAAATTATCATAAAACTGGCTAACAGACATATAATAACAAAAAAACAGTACAGCCAGAGGGTAGCAAGAAAAAAGAACAATTTAATACTTGTGAGGAAGTAAACACAAATTTATACCCTTGAGCTTCAGCATATCTCTAATCTTATCCAATATGTATTTTGCGTTATCAGTTATCTGGCAAGCCCTTAGCAAACAAGAAAGCCAAAATAAAAGTCCAAAACAATTTTATGCCAAAATACGTAACATGCTCAGATATGGCTATCAGGTAAGAATAATTTTTAAAAATATAATAATCTCTGTACTTTCCCTTCCCAAATCTGTAAAAACCAGTACGTCAAATTATTGACAAGCTGTTCTAGGATTCTTCAAACAACCAAATCACCAGCCTAAATTTAGCATAAATAACCCCTGAATAATACACATTGGCCACAGATGCTGACTCAGAGTGAGATTGTGGGAACAAAATATTTTTTAAAAAAGTATAGAGAAGCTAAAATGTTTTCTTTTTCCATCTGAAGCTCTTAGAAAATTAATAGGAATTTTACACTCCAAAAGAAGCCTACTGATCAATGTTTGACAGAAAAGGACATTGCATAAACATGTTATCGGGCAGGGCAGGAACAGTAAAAAAACTTTGTCACTTTGCAATCCTCAAGAGAGCTTTACAGCATAAGTGTGCATGTATATAAAATATATTGGAACAGTGAGCGCAGCCACTGAGTGCATAAAAAGGTTGGGAAACCATTAAAACCACCAAGTGACACAAATGGAATCTATCCGAAAGGCATTCATTGAGACGCTTTTCCCTCAGGAAACAACATGCTGATTAAATTTACAGAATAAACCATATTGATTTTTTTTTTTTTTTTAATGGGTAGAAGAGTTATAAAGTGTTCCATTTCCTTAAGTGTCTTGTTTGAAGACAATATTTATTTAGAAATTTTGTTTTTAACAAAAAAAAGGAGGAAAAGTGGTTGAAAATGAGATTAAATTCTTTAAAGTTTACTAGAAAGAATAATTCTATTAACATACTTCAAAATATTTTTAAAATGTTCTAATGTTCTCTTTCTGATGTCTTTGAAATTAATCTTATTTTATTTTTATTAAAGATTTTGAAGTATTTAAAAATATGCATTTTTTATTTGTCTTTACTACAGACACAATGATCCTTTGGCATCTGCCCTCACCCATACAACACCACACACTAAATACTCAATTTTAAAAACATATTCCAGGAAAAGTAGAAACTGGCATTTGTGAAAACCTTACAAGCCACCCTATGAAGATGACAATCAATTGGCAACAGTGACTTACTGTCAACTATTCATCATCCACATGATATTCAGAAAATGTAACATACTGCTCAATAAAGATGAGGTTTCTAAAAACTCAAGAAACCAAAGTCTAGTCTAAGCCAATTTTTAATGACCCTGAAGTAAGGAGAGAACTAGGAGGGTTTAGAATGTGTTATATCACTACCTAGAGGTGTCTGTCACTTGCCACCTACTATAAAAAATATCACTAATATATATTAATATAAGTAAATACCTTAATCTAGGCATCCAGCATTTAATTGGCTAGATATAGACCTAAGTACATTCTCTGACATCAGTTGGGTACACAACTTGGCTCTAACATGCACAGAAAATACAGAGGCTGGTCCCATTCATTAGGAAGGTGATGTTCTCTGTTTTGGGCATAACTAGCATTATATAGCAAGGAATAAATATATCACAGAGATCATCATATTTTAGTATAGAAGGTGACCCATACCTCCAAAATCCTCACTCCAGGTGATTTCCACCTGATAAAAAAATATCTGAGAGTAATCCAATTTTCTTTTCAGGAACACTTGAACAAGCTAGGCTAGAGTGAGCTATTTGCCCCTTTCCCAGAGAAACAAAGAAGGGTTTGTTGAGTTGGGTTCTGTGCTCTTGGGGACTGCAATGATAGCAACATTTAGGCTTTATTATTGGCAGGTATTTTAATAAGTCTCGTAGATTTTGATTAAATAGTCATGTCTCTATTGCTTTGAAAATGAAGCCCTGGAAGTAGCCTTAAGCACTGTACGCTCTACCTTGCATCTACTTCCTAACCCTACGGTTATTGCATAGGCAACCTCTGGACAGTTCATCTGGAAGACCTTGTGGTGTGTAACCCTGGGGCAAGAACTGATCCTGTATCCTCCCCCAGGCAGGCTTACAGCATAGTTACTTGATCCTCAGGAAGACCTAAATTCTTGCCGTAGGACATACATTCACTCTGAGAAGCAGTGGAGTTTATTTCACAGATTGGGAAGAAACTATTAGAAGCCATGGTGAGAGGGACAGGAGGGCATATAAAAGACAAAATCTCGAACAGTACAGAGATGCAAATGTGGGTTTTTTTCATATTATTTTCCTTTCTTCATGCTCTTTTGCTTACATTTCCCCCTTCCATTTAATGCAGTTTTGGTTCTGCATCACAGCTATCTCTTCAAACTGACTCCAAAACAAATCTCTGCTGATTCAGCAAACCCAAGGAAGAGCAGCAGGCTAACAGCACACTTGCTAGAGATTTAAATAATATCCCTCTGGGTGCTAGATATTAATAGCTGAGCAGCATGAAAAATCTCTGATTCTGATTTTTTTTTTTTTTTACAGGTTCCTTTTCGATGAGATCTTTCTTTTTTATTTCCCAATTTGTTATTTGATTGCTCATCCAGTGCTCCTCCAAGCTCATGAATACAAAACCAGCAGGGAAAAGAATCATATTAATGTCCTTAAATCAGTGTTGTCATCATATTATTTGCCTGTCACAGAAATTATTACTACTACCAGAGGGCAAAAAAGTGAACACATAAATGTAGGGCAACCATTTTCTGCTTTGTAACCTGTTGTTGTGCATTTCTAAGACCTAGATATCTTGCCTGCCTAAATAAGGAAAGTAGATACCTGTTTGTGCATAACATTATGACCCACACATTGGTAGAATATGTGTATTTCTAGACCTTTTTTTTGTGTGTCATTCATGTTTTGTGCAAATAAGATTAAAAAGCTGAAAAACATTTTAAACAAACGTATCTTTCTTCAGCTTCTGCAATAACCATAACTGATACTTGATGTGCCCAGTGTGAGATTACAAGTTCTAGTGTGTTAGACAGAGCACCAACAGAACAAGGAAGTTGCCCAAGGAAGTAGGTTACCCAAGGAAGTTGTAGATGCCCCCTCCCTGGAAGTGTTTAAGGCCGGGCTGGATGAGGCTTTGAGCAACCTGGTCTAGTGGAAGGTGTCCCTGCTGCTGGCAGGGGGGTTGGAACTGGATGAGCTTTAAGGTCCCTTCCAACCCAAACCATTCTATAATTCTATGATTCTATGAAGATCTCCCACCAGCTTCAGGCATCTTAGACAGGAGTGTCAGCATGCTAGGCTTTCTCAGAAAAACCAAGGGACTTACAGATATCTCAGGTGGAGATATTACCTTGAGATATCTTATCACTCTGTCACTCTCTGTAAGTACCTATATCATCAAGCACCATCTAGAACCTAAGATCCTAATTTTTGTGCCTCTCAAAAGATGCTTCAAGTAGTTTGTTATCAAGGGCATTGTCATTGTTTTACAACACTGATTTTCTCAGATGCTTTTTGTGATACACTTTACTAGAAATTCTCAACCTTCTCTTTGAAACTACCTTACCCAATGTTACACATCCTGAGACTTTTTTTTTCCTTCCTTTTAAACAAGACATAGACTGTTAAGATGTTGTTATATTTTGGTGATTGGCCCCAGAACCATCTCTCTATATGAAGAAGGAAAACCTGTAGCAGCAGTAATGTCTTGGCTAGCTGAATTTTTTCTCCTCTAGAGAATATTCCCAACAGTTCCTTAGCTATATTTGTACATATTTGTATTTCTATTACATAAGTAACAGGAAAGACCCACATAACTGTGCATTATGTTAGAAGTGGTTGCAGTCCTACAGAGAACATGACCTCTCTAACAGGGTTATGAGATGTTAAAAATCATAAGGCAGATAAACTCATTAAAAGCTGTCTCATTAAGTCTTGCCTAGAAAAATCAGGTTGCTTAAAGAGCAGGGACCAACACAATCAACTATGTTTGTGCCTGAGGAACCTTACATTTGGGCTGCAGCAGAAAATGGATGCTCTAACAAGCACAACAGGGTTGGAGAGAAAGTAGTATAATAATGTGTCTGAACACACTGTCTCTCATCTTTAAGATATGACAGAGACTGAAATGTAGACGATCCTATTTGAATGTAGCCTGGCACTGGAGGTGACAGTTACAGATGAATGATGGAGGATACAGACAGCTCTCTGCTCTGTAGATGATACATATCCTTAAAAGATTGAGAAATATTACCCCCTTCAGTAAACAGAGTCCGAGCAAACAGATTGAGTCTCTCCCTTCACTTCTTAATGAATTGCTAAAGTATAATCAGATCAAGGTTTCATCCTCTGATATGTGAGGTGCTGTCTGCACATCCAAATCTGTATTTGCCCATCTGACCCTCATACAGTGATTGCACTTCAACATTAGTATACAAGAGGTATCACTTACACCTTTCTTTTTCATCTTTCTATTTTTTTTTTTAAAGGAAGTCAGTAAACATGTTTACCAGCTAATGAAACACTACAAAGAATATCTTATAATCTAAAACATTTAAACCTGGCAATATTAAAAATACATCCACAAGAAATTCCAAATATTAACTGAAAAAATATATCTGATTGAATTATTACAGACAGTTAGCACACCTGCATTGCAGTTACATTTAAAATTCAGTTCATATACTAAGCCAACTTTGTGAGTCATGAATTTCATTGTTTCTCAAGTACATTTGGAACCAGACAAAGGAACGATGGTTTAGGATCCTATCCCCTCAATAATTTTATGATGTCTTTTGTTAATATTTCCAATAAAATCCAAGCCCACTGCTATCATAGATGAGTGGAATGAGAAAGCAATAAAAATGGCAGTGAAAGTGAACTAAGAAGCAAGAAACAGGTAGGATGAAAAAAACTGATGTGCAAATGAAAAGAGGAGATGTTCAGACAAAACAAAGAAATCGGAAAAGAAGCAGGCTAGCTAAGAAAAAATGGATTTAAACCAGCTAAAATAACAACATAGACAATGAAAGCTAGGAAAGTATTTAAAATGGGAAAAAAATAAAGCTCCAGAATTCCACTAAAATGCCTAGCAAGTATCATGCTTCTAGATCCCACCTTCAATCCCAAGTGATTAATAAGAAGGTGGAATACCTTTGTGAAAGGCAAATGCAGAATAGACTGTTAAACACATGAAAAATCTAACCACACTAGTCTCTGACAATTAGAATAGGCTTAACATGCCCATTTCTGACTATTAACATATTATTTTCTTGTTGTCTGGTGTGAGTCTACCCTTGAGGCTACCTAGAATTTTCCGTTAATACACTTTGTTCTCTTTTTGCCTTTTCTTGACCTGTTTATGAACACGGACATTAGTCCAAGTACTTCGGCTTTCTATGGGTGAAATGCGTCTGTCCATTGTTGAAGCCAAAACCTGCACATCCAAGCAGGTGAACAGATTCAAGAGCTAATGCAGCCACACTGATTGCGAGGGGTGGAGACATGTGCCACAAAAATGGGGATCAGTCCCAACTGCTGAGAACTGGAGCTCTCCTTGAGAGTAATTGGAGATTGATTTCTTGAACAGTACCAGATGTATTTAGAGGAAAGTAATGTAAAAATTTTCTTTTAGGAAATTTTAGGAAGCTAGGACGACTTTCAAATTTATTCTTATTTTTTTTTAAAGTCACATGCACTCCACTGGTAGAAAATCTGAAAATCTACATGGCAGAAAAATACCAATTTGAGAACATCAGCAGAGCATGTTAGAGGTGGTTTGAAGAGAAAGTGTGTGTCCCAATGGAGAGATCGTATGTTACCACAAGCATTACAAAATAGTTTCAGCAAAGGAAGAACTATAAATAAGATTATATAATTCCTGAACTTCAGCCTGTGAAAATAAATTTAGAGATATAATAAGGAGTGAATACTATACAAAAATCTTTGTCAGAGGTGTCTCTTTACTGATCAAAGAAGTGTGTATGCAAATACACAAGTTTATGTGTGTAAAATAATTAACTTTAGCACCTGAGTTCCTGCAGAGAGTGTAATAAAACCTAGCACTCATAAACAAGATCATAAACATTGCAGAAACAGCATATATAAAAGTGTATTTATTCTTATTAGCTCTAGTTTGCTTCATAGTATTTCATTAAAGAGTTGTTCTTTCCAAAAGTTAGATCTGATCACTAATTATTCAGTTCAGCGATCACAGTTATGTCCTGAAATGCTAGGAACTGGAAACTTGCTGTCCTTCTACATTTGCCAGGAAGGACATTCATCTGAAAGCTCAAGAGATATATTCAGTCACATTTATTTCCCTTAATTAAAAATTGTTCACCTCTAAATAAGAAGTCGCCTTTTGGCTGTCTCAAGCTAAACATCAAAAAACTTGAAACCTTGAAGATCACTGGTTATATAAAAAAATTACTTTTGCCTTTCCATTCATATGACCATTTAATTAATTTTGTTCCAGTCTGAAAAATATGCCTGCATACCCAGGAATTCAGCATCTCTACCAATCTGCTTTCCAGCTTCAGCTGTTGTAGGATGCATCTCAACAACTCTTACAGATGAGGAAACATTGAGGCTGTCCTAGGCTTAGTTCTAAGATGGGAGCTGCTAAGAGACTGGGACATGACAGTTGTCATCTCTGGGTCTCAAACCAGAAGCAACCAGGTGTATTAATGTTATCTAATGTATGTCCAAAAAAACACCATCTGAATTTGAGCTAACCTCCTTTTATAGTCCAGGAGACAGGAATCTCATACTAACATAAACATCTAAAACAGCCTACATGTGTTTTTTTTTCCTTGGCCCCATTAGCTTAGAGGAAGTCTAGTGTAACTATTTCAGAGATACAATACAAAAATTAAATATACGCATTTTATTAATAAATAATAATTTCTACCTGGAAAGACAGGCAATAGTCAGAAGAGTTGTGCACTAGAAATAAATTCAAAGACCAGATATTTGTACGGTAAGGGACTATATTATTCGAATGAACAGAAGTACACTACCATTTCCAATCCTATTCTACAGAATTTAGCTGATTTTAGATATGCAGTTAATTAAAGTGGTCTCTAAAGACCTAAGAGGAAAGAATGTGTATTTTTGTGTGCCAAAATAAAGACAAGCCCTGTATGCTGACTGTTATGCATTATAAAAGACAGGTCACACAATCCATACACACAAGCAAGAAACTTTGTAAAAACTGCTAAAAGATACTCTGGCCATACCACTACTATATTAAATACTTCTTAATTCAAAATAAAAACAAAACACATGTCAAGAATTATTTAAAATACCTGGTTCTTAAAGTAAGGTAACATGAGAATATCTGTATATTAAACAATTGTAAAGCATTTTCATGGAAGTCATAGCAGGCTATTAATGAGAATGTGATAGAGAATTTAAATACTAGTGCTATTTGTCATAGTATCCCTCTGTGTAATGCTTCTTGAGAAGTGATTAAAAGCACAGTTATGATCGATGGTCTAGTAAAGGACTGAGTTGAAATACAAGATGAGTTTATTATAGGGGTTGTATACTGTTCCTCTCAGTTACAAAAAGAAAAACTTGCTTTATTCACTGGTCTTATGACTGTTACATGAGGCTAGATACAGCCACAGTGTGTAGGAGGACAATGAGCAGGAGTAGAGTTACAATCCTCAGACTGATTGATTCATGGGATAGCACGTTACTTAGTAGGTAAAGACTTACGGTGAAAATAAATCCTTGTCATCTTCATAAAGAGTTGAACATCTTCAGAAAAGTATTGAAAGAGTTTGAGTACTTGTATCTTTAGAGGCCAATTTGTATGATTTCTTAAAGTTTGCCCTCTGAAAATAGAGCCATCCAAAAACACTGACTGAAATATCTCAAGGGTTAGTTTTCACAGGGCTGATAGGAATCTCTAATTTTATCCCCTCTGCCTGGACAAAAATAATCTTAAACCAATGGATTTTAAATAGCAGCCCCACTATTTTATTTTAATTATGACTTTATTTTATTTTCTTTTTAATCTCAGATACAAACAGTGAACAAATCTCTTCAAGGAAATGACTTCTACAGGATGAGCAGATTACAATTTTATTCTACCCACAAAAAGGTTGGAAAAATCTTAACATGACCTATGGGGCCACACCGAAAAAGTAAGAATCAGTGTCAGCAACAGATCTTTCATTCTTAGCAAGCACTGGCCTTGAGAACGTGTAGGCATATCAATAAAATATAAATATCTTTCCTTACCATGGGAAGCAATACGAGAGTGAAGAAGCAGATCTTCCAACTGATGGCCATCTTCTCTCTTAATTTTGAACTTTAGTCAAGTTTTGCTTGTTAACACTGCCAATTAGGGCTGAATTATGCTCTCTGCAGATCTTTTGCTTAAGGTCTTCACGTCAAGGCTCAGATCTCTGCAGTGAAAGAGGAAAATTATTATAAATATGGAAAATATGAAGAGGATGAAACAGAAATGGACAGAAAACAGAGAACTCAAGGATTGAACTGTGAGTTGTACATATTAGAGATCAACCATACTTGTCTGGATTGCAGCTATTAGATACTGTTGGATACTTAAAGCCAAAGGACATGTCTTTATGATCAGTGACTTGTATCATAGAAACTACTGAAATGGGTTCTGTAGCTGCAAAGACCTAAGTTTCCTAAAGGAAATGGTAGGATGGATTACTTTGAACCAGAAAAAAAGGACCTAACTGTCTGCTTAATTTCTGAAGTCAAAACTTGACCTTCTTGATTTTCAACAGTGTTTCAAAAACATAACCCTCCGGGGCTTTTTAGGAGACTGTATGACATGATTTCCTCCCAGAAATCAGTTGTTCAGACAACAAAATCTGTGATCAGAGTTGTTTATAATCTGATAACTTTTTTCAGAACTCAGCAATAGAAGTGTAAACAAATGCATTGTACTGTCAGACTAAAGATTCATCCATGATAAAAGACAGGATTGACCTACATGGATGACAGTGTCATAGGTATCTGTGACTTCCATTTCTTGGTCAAGGAGCTAGACAGGTGGTCAGGACATCAACAGAATTACATACATGACATTAGCTCCATCCTAGTACTCCTAGTACTCCTAGTGTTTAAAAATTCCCAATGACTCCAAATCATTATGATTCCTCAAACAGTTTTTAATTCAACAGAACCTCTCTGTCTCAATCTCTATCTGGATTCAATCCTCACTGCCTTTTACAACACAATTCTGCCTCAGATCTTGATACTTTGGTGACACAGAGGTCTCATCTGGTGCCATACCTACAGTCAGGTTTTTAGCATAGAGACATACTTTCATATTCATTAGTTTTCTTTCCTTAGTTGTCCCTCACCTGAGATGGATCCCATTGTATTGGGTTTGTGTGGCAAGGTTTTGGTAGTGGGGGGACTACAGGGGAAGCTTCTTGATGAGAAGCTGTCAGAAGCTTCCCCCATGTCCAACAGAGTCAATGTCAGCTGGCTCCAAGATGGATCTGCTGCTGGCCGAGACTGAGCTCATCAGAAATGGTGGTAGCCCTTCTGTGATAACATGTTTAAGAAAGGGGGAAAAAATAACCTGCTTTACAACA
This sequence comes from Antrostomus carolinensis, assembly GCF_000700745.2. Lineage (NCBI taxonomy): Eukaryota > Metazoa > Chordata > Aves > Caprimulgiformes > Caprimulgidae > Antrostomus > Antrostomus carolinensis. The sequence goes on along the minus strand of NW_010296153.1, from coordinate 46,913 downwards.
ACAGCTGGAAGAAAGGAGTGAGATGTGAAAGAAACAACTCTGAAGGCATCAAGGAAGGAGAGGGAGGAGGTGTTCCTGGCACTGGAGCAGAATATTGAGCATGGTAAAGACCATGGTGAGGCAGGCTGTCCCCCTGCAGCCCATGGAGGTTAACAGTAGAGCAGATGTCCACCTCCAGCCTGTGGAGGACCTCACACCAGAGCAGGTGTATGCACCCAAAAGAGGCTGTCACCTCTTGGGAAGCCTGCACTGGAGCAGTCTGTTCCTGAAGACTGCACACAGTGTGAAGGACCCATGCTAGTTTGGTTTGTAAAGAACTGCAGACCATGGGAAGAACCCATGTTGGAGAAGTTCATGGAGGACGAGCTCCTGGGGAAGAGACCCCGCACTGGAGCAGAGGAGGACAGTAAAGAAGAAGGAATGACAATGTGTGATGAACTGATCACCACCTCTATTCCCCATCCCCCTGGGCTGCTCAGCTGGAGGAGGCAGAGAATTTGGGAGTAATATTGAGCCCTGGTAGAAGGA
>NW_010296153.1:15822-46374 GCF_000700745.2 Antrostomus carolinensis | reverse complement strand
GAAAGAGTGGTGGGGGAAGGTGTTTTGGTTTTATTTCTCATCGTCCCATTCTGATTTGATTGCCAATAAATTAAACCAATTTCCTCAAGTCAAGTTTTACCTGTGATGGTTATTGCTGAGCGATCTCCCTGTCCTTATCTCAACCTACGAGCCTTTTGTTATATTTTCTCTCCCTTCTTTGGTTGAGGAGGGGGAATGATTGAGCGGCTTTGTGGGCACCTGGCATCCAACAAGGGTTAACACAACACACTTCTTCAGTATATATCTACCCTATAGACCTAATTCCTCCAAGATAAGCTCAGCCAGAGGTCCTTTGGCAACCTCTATAGTAGTTCCTCTCTGCTTAGTCTGGGAGTTTAGCCCCATGGGCACGAGAGGTGCCACATCAGTTTGTTTCAGAGTCAGAGAACTGTCTCTCATCTGTTTTATTTCCAAGTGTAAATGAAGCCTTTGAATGCTGAAGGCCCTTTCAAGATCTTGTCTTGTAGGTTTCCTACATACCACCACCTATCACCCCTATGGGTATAAACGTAACTGACATACCTCTTCATAACTAGACTAATGTTTAAAAAGATAAGTAAAAGTTTGAGGGAAGAAAAGAAAGGGAACATAGATAATAACAAATCACAGATACAGGACACACAAACAATTAGATTAAAAATAAAGCAAGGGTATATTGGAAAAACATCCAAAATATCGGAGGGAATGTGAGGAAATATAACAAAGGAGAAAAGACTGAAAAGAAAATAGACCAAAGAGAGAAAGTAAATAAAGGAATGACAAAGGTAAATGTAAAAGAACTTTAGCAATCAGGGAACAGTCAATTTTTATACTGACTGCAACATTCTGTTTTCATTCAGCATTTAGAAAGGAGAGAGTTTTTTGATTAAAAAAAATAAAAAAGGAAAATTAAGCTCTCTCTAAATTTTTGTCTTCTCTATCCAGACCCTGACTAAATGGAGAACAATGATTCATAAAATTCCATCTAAATGGATCTGCTTTCTTCCATCCTCTCTTGATCAGTCACTCTCGCCCTGTACTCTCTTCTAGTACTGAATTTAATTACTTAACTATATTTCTGATGTTTTATCAAATAATGAGAGACTGATAAGATCTCAGCTGAGAAGGACAGCAAACATCCGTGGTGACATTCAGCAGTAAGGAGTTGGAAAAAGAAAGTCACTCCATTAAGAGAAGTAACAGAAAACCAGGCAGGCACATTAGCATACATTGAATTTGAAATTATTTCTTGATCATTTGCACTCCTGTGTGCAGGCCATCCCAGAAAGACCAGAGAGTGGTATGGAGCTTGAATTCTATCATTTGATTTTTCCAGTGTAATGCATCAGAAATATGATTTAAACATCATGGAAGGGTGGGAGACGCCTTCTTACTAAACCAATGGACACATACCCTTTTGGGCCCCTCACTACAGGAAAGATGTTGAGGTGCTGGAGTGTGTCCAAAGAAGGGTAACGGAGCTGGGGAAGGGTCTGGAGCACAAGTGTGATGAGGACTGGCTGAGGGAACTGGGGCTGTTGAGCCTGGAGAAAAGGAGGCTGAGAGGACACATCGCTCTCTACAACTACCTGAAAGGAGAGAGATGGGAGTTGGTCTCTCCTCCTAGGTAACAAGTGATAGAACAAGAGGAAATGGACTCAAGTTGCATCAGGGGAGGTTTAGATTGGATATTAGAAAAAACTTCTTCACCAAAAGGGTACTCAAGCATTGGAACAGGCTGCCCAGGGAGGTGGTGGAGTCACTTTCCCTGGTGGTATTTAAAAAGACGGGTAGACGAGGTTCTTAGGGGCATGATTTAGAGTTGGAATTGGTAGTGTTAGGTTTATGGTTGGACTCGGTGATCTTAAAGGTCTTTTCCAACCACTACGACTCTATGATTCTGAGATTCTGTGGGAAAGTGGTAACCTTTAGAATATACTCTTTCCAATTCTTGAAGACCTAGTTTTACTTTAACCTGACATTCACTAGGTTTGAAAAGTGGAGAATGGATGTTTTCTGTTTTATCTTAGTTTCAAAGTAATTTCTAAAGAGATGACAAGAACATCTGCAAACCATTTCACAGAATCACAGAATGGTTGAGTTTGGAAGGGACCTCTGAAAGTCATCTAGTCCAACCATCCTGCTCAAGCAGGGATTCCTAGAGCATGTGAACCAGGATTTTGTCCAGATGTTTTTTTAATATCTCCAGGGAGGCAGATATTCCATTGCCTTTCTTTTACATTTTGCAGGAAAAGTAAAAGAATCTACTTCATTTTTGCCTTCAAGGTAGTAATGGAAACCTACATCAAAAACTGAGCTGAGGCCTTCATATTGTCCACAGAGACTCAAGTGTTTATTAGGTAATAACAACTACCAGTTCCATTAATTTATGCTCCAGACCTGCAGCAGAACCCATATATATATATATTTTAGCAGCTCCTAGCATGTATGATACACATAGGTGCAGAGTCCACCTATTACCAATAAAAGGCTAGTTATATCACAAACAGGTACTATCAGCTATGAATATAGGATCTGGAAGGGAAGCTTGAATTATCATATTGTCCTCTGATGTCACTGGTAGCCAAATCCTGTAATTTCATTAATAAATTAGAGATAATGGTGCTTCATGTTGTTATCTGCATCTGCTCCCGTAATTAGTGAAGTCTGATTAGCCAATAACATGGGGATTGCACCTTTAAGTTATGCATATACAGTTGTCTAGTATAAAAAAAAATCTTCAGTTATCTCTGGTGAAACAGAAGGGCTATTGAAGTGTCTTGAGAATCTGAAAATTTGTTGATTTTTACTAAAATGGAATGGGCTTCAGGGGATTGTTTCAAGCATGGCTGAAATACAGGAAGATTAAAAAAAATAGTTTTGGTCAGCTAATGATGTAAGAAAATAATTCATCACCTATGAAGGTGGATTCATTTGTCCACTGCAGACACTTTCAGTGGCACGGCAGATTCTTTGCGTGACAAATCATAGGTACTCCGAGGGCAGGTTGGAAAAGCTCCAGCAGAAAATGTTCTGCTGCAAATGTCCATTTCTTTACCCTTTCTAAAAAAGGTCTCTGGAGTGCCTAGCTCATATGTGGACTATGTTACAAAAGCCTAAAGGCTGGTGAGAAGAATTGCACCATGAGAAGCCCATAAGAGCCAAGTGCACAATATTATGTCAGTAGCCAACAAAAACAGATATTAAGTCCTTTCCAAGTAGGATGTTCCTACTCCCAGGGAGGCATAAAAGAATCATGGCTTAAAAGAATCAAACCTCACTATATTAAGCAGTGGGTAGAATACAGCATTTCAGACAGAGTGTACCCATGAAGGATGAATGAAGGAGGATTTTTACTGTCTTTATAGCACAGTTATGGGCTGTTATTGAGATTTCATCCAAAAGAAAGTCTAATCTGCTAGGCTCCTTGTTATGGTCCTCTGGGACGTATGCCAGTGGTTTGAAATGAAAGCAATACATTTCAAAGCTGACCCACAATGGCTTAGACCAGTGGTGAACCAATGTGAGTTTATTACTTAATTAATCTCAATTCCATGTCTGGGTAGGGCTACCCACCACATCTTTCTCTTGCACCATGACGGAGCTACTACTCAAGTGTGGAAATTCGAAAGCTTCTGACAACATGCAGGATCAGTTGGGTTTTTGCAGACTGAATACTCTACATTGCAGCAAAGTCACCCACTTTGGGTGGAGTAATAATAATAAACATGGATGGAGAATGATGGGGTGCATAAGAAAGAAGATGGTGAGGAGAATATTCCAGGTGTCAACAGTCAGTCTGGTTCACAGATGTCTCCCTTGGCATTTCCAATTTCTCCCCAGGGAAGGCAACTCCACAGAGGTTTATGGCACGTAGTTTGCTGGTTGGACATCTTTGGCTTATATATGAACAGGTAGTTGTGTAGTTGATACTCTATGTATCTTCTTTAGGCTCTCAATACAGAGTGTGAAATCCAGTGCATTTTATTATTTCTCTCCTAAAACTTTCCAAAGGTAGTACACCAGCTTCATAATTTATATTAAAGGGCATGATGAAGCTTCTTCATGTCAACTGAGACACTTACTAGCAAGAAATAAGCAGAGGCAGGGAAGCAACCCTTCAGTGACCTAGGATGTCACCTAATTTTGGAAACCTAGAAGACATACTCACATATGAGCTCATTGTCAAGTCTCTTTTTATATAGTCAACAAGAGAGAAATAGACATATGAAGAAAGCAATTTGTCTGACCTATTTTAACTGTCTACTTTAAACTTTCTACTTCTCTCACATGAGTGTAAAGGAACTCTTAACAGCTAGCTCATATGTTGACATCTACATTGTGAATATCTAAATTTGGACAGAATAACCTCACCTCCAGTCTCTTCTGGAGTGTATGGATCAGCAATATGAATCCAAAGCAGTAAAGTTTGACCTACTGCAAAGTCTTGAGAAGGAATTAGACTGTTTAGGATGTCAATAAGTTGATGTTGGAATATTTAAGGTAACAAAAAAATTAAATAAATTTAAAAAAATAACTGTGTACAAGTCAGCAAGAGCTCAAAATTTTCCCATAGAAAGTAGTCTGTAAAAGTAATCCTATTAAGGCAAACAAAAAGAACAACGTCATGACCTTTCTATTGTCTTTAATATACCATTTCTTATTTCTTTGAGTTTTCATATTTTGTGTTGTTTTCATTTACTTGCACTAATCTTTGTAAATTCACTGAAATTAAAGTATCTGCATGGATCACAGCAGCTGAGAATCTCACTCTATCTTTCTTTCAAAAGCCAAAAAGACATTTATTCACTTTTCTCCCCTTGCATGCTTAACTGGAAATGTCCCTGGTGTCCTTGTTTCCACTTACCACGTCTGTTGTCAGCGACAAAACAGGATTTGAAGGGTAATTACATCAGGAGGTCTACGAGGTAGATTTTCAGAAAAGATTTACGACTACAGGGAACAAGTCATCCTTTTTCAGCTATATATGAAGGTCTTGAGTGCCTCAAGAAGAAATGACACACCTTTGCCTGCAAAGGCTGGCAACCAATAGCTTGGATTTTGTCACAGGTTTGTCCACAAGGAAGGATGCAGTCTGTAGGGCAACCAGTCATGGTTCTAACACATGAACTGATGTGGGGTCATGTGTTGCAAAATGTCCATTAGTGAGAGATGTAATCAGGTAGTCTCTTCTAATATCCAGTGTTCAGGAAAATTGTTGCTTTTGACTTCAGGAAACAGAATTTTAAAAAGGAGCTGATACAATATTAGCAGTAATTTTGCATGGAAATAGTTGAAAGGAATATATTCAATAGTTGAAAGAAATATATTCTATCTGCTGCCTGGATGAGGCAGTGTTAAAGAATAACCAAGTCTGTTAGCAATATTCAGTAACAGTCCTTTTTCTATCTGGAGTACTCTTTTTTTTTTTTCCTTGCAAAACACACCTATGGATTTTACTAGAACCTCCCTTTTAAAAATTAAGATAAAGGTGTGATAACAAAAATAGGAAATTATAAATTGCAGATGCTGTAGATTTTGACATGAATCAGGATTATTAATTCCATTGACTTCCATGAGGACTTGTGTAGGAAAAAAATCACAGCAATATAATTTTTTCAAAAAGAAAGAATAACAAATAAGGGGGATTCACAGAATTGAGGGTTGGCAGGGACCTCTGGAGACCTTCTAGTCCAACTCCCCTGCTCAAAGCAGGGTCAGCTAGAGCAGATAGCTTATTCAAAACCCAGTACCTTTATAGTTCAGCCCAGTATACTCAGGCTGTCTTTACAGTCAGTGGAGAAGAGGTAAGTATCCTTATGAAGAAATTTCTATACACTAATACTAGATGCCTAAGTTTGGCCAAAAAAGTTGCTGCTTTAAAAGAGTCTATTGTTTTTTCCTCTCCTTACTCAGGCTGACAAGGGCAAACAAAGAAAATTTTATCCCAAAGTTCAAGACACCAAAGCACTAATGGTAAGCAAAACAGAGCACTAACTTCCGTCTACTTTTCTTACTTTCAGTACTATCTTTATCCCTTTTATTAACACAGCCTAATAACTTCCGTACATGTTTTACTTCAGCTGTCCCTGATTATAATTTTGGTGGAGTCTTTTTTTTTCTTTTCCTTTGAGTGGTTTCAAATAAATTGAAATTCCCTGAGGATGTGAGAGTATTATAATTTGCCCTTACAAAGTACATTCCTTATCATCCCGTATAACCTGACAGCTCTTGTATTTCCTAGTCTTCTGGCTTTATAGAATTTTCCTAACATTTCAAAAAAAACCTCTCAAAACTATTCTAGAACAGATTTTAATAAGTGTTGTTCAGCCAATTCAAGAAAGATATCCCAATTTACACTTTCTGAAGATCTGATTAATTTCTCGAGCATCTGCAAATTTTGCTACCATGTTATTCACTTTCAGACCTTACATCAGATTAGGCTAGCATAGCTCCTTGTGGTACTCCCTATTCATTTTGCGAAAGAATTTTATACTCCTGCTGCTTTGTCTCAGACAGACAATAAATTTTTTACAGCTTAGGAAGTTGTTATATCGCAGCTGATACACAGTAAGTATTTATGTCCATCTTGGTTCACACCAAATTCAAGGCAGTATAATATTGTTTTGGTTCTCCTTCACTGTCGGTAAACTAAGTTTCTTTGTCCTGCATTCTTCTTAGGCAAAGAGCACACACAAGAAGTTACAATAGGCCAGCAGATGTGTGAAAACCTGTTAAATTAAAGTAAATCAGTCATGTCTGAACTGCTCAGCTCTTCTGATCTCAACTGATGCCTGCTTTCCTTCAAGGCAGAATCTTTCTTCAGCATCAAAAACAAAGAATCATAGAATCATAGAATCATAGAATCATAGAATCATAGAATGGTTTGGGTTAGAAGGGACCTTAAAGATCATCCAGTTCCAACCCCCCTGCCATCAGCAGGGACACCTTCCACTAGACCAGGTTGCTCAAAGCCTCATCCAACCTGGCCTTAAACGCTTCCAGGGAGGAAGTGTTTATCATCAAAAGTGTTTATTATCAAAATAAGTGTTTATTATCAAAATAAGTGTTTATTATCAAAAACTTTTTGACAATCCAAATCCACTATATCCCATCCATTCATATGTGTGATTATAAAGTCCAGCCTTTCTTGAGCTTTGAAAGTTTATGCACTTCCAGGACATAATGCATAATAATGCTAACCAATGTTTGATTTTTTTTTAACTCCAGTTAAAATATCTCATTTTTATAAGTAATAAAAATTTTAATCATAATAATTCTTCTCCTTCATATTATGCTGCTTCATCATACAGGTGTGATAAAACATTGAAGGTTGCTGACAGCTAAAGGATTGTTCTGGATATCTGAGTATTTTGACATTATAAAGACCTTGGAATTCTGTCTGCTGGAACTGTTGCTTCAGGCTTTCTGAAAATTCAGATAGACATGAGTGGATCATTCATCTGCAAGTCAAGATTTTCTAGCTTATCTTTGCAATTACAGTAGCTATAGACTTATGAAAGCAGAGAATATGGAATATAATTCATAACTCACTGTGCACAGGATTGTTATTCTTGGCAGATTTCCCATATAAAGTCACCCATAAAATTAATCCAGCAATTCTTGATTGACATTGTTTTCCCTATTGTATTATCTATCAGATTTATTGTGCCTTTGTGTTGTTGGCTACCCCAGAGACCTGGTGAAATGGCATAACTTCTTTAACTAAAGGCCACGGATATTCAGTTGCAGGGAAATATTTATAAACTAATGTGCATTTAAAAAGCATTAGTAGGCAAAGTAAAAAATTATATGAGTTTTTATTTTCACAGGCAGGTTAATTACCCTTTCAAAGCATCTATGATGTATGCGGTACTTCATAGCTAATATGCAACTAATATGAGATCATAAAGGTATCTACATACTGCTCCATTTCAGCAGAGCTTTAAGTGCTGCTTGGCAAGGTCCTTCAAAATCATTACTCCACAACCATTAAAATGTATTCACTATCTGCCATATCAAAGTTTTACAAGAGCTATCTGATTAATTTGCTTTCCATGACTGGTGGTCTGCATTTCCTGCCCTGGCTGTAGCTCTAACTATTGTTTACCTAGAAGCTTGTGAGGACTCTGTTAACTACCCATCAACATTACCATTGATCTCTGCTCTGAACCCACCTGGCTGGATATATCTCTGCCCAAAAGCATCACTGTTGAGCAGACATGTGTCACAACAAGAGGAAAGAGTAAGAGCAGAAAAATGCAGCTCTGGACCAAAGCCCTTTATGCTTATCATGTCTGAAGGTCATCCCAAGTGCAGTACTTGTACAGTACTTTCAGACTGACTCCTTCACTAGAAGTAATATATTTACTTGAGTGTGATATCACCCTTAACATCCTTAATTAGCTCTGTTGATGTGCTGAACTAATTATCTTGAGATAAAGCTGTCATTATGAAGCTATTGGTGTTCTCCAGACCCAAGTTAGTCTCTGTGTAAGATGCTGCATGTTCTCAGCTGTGAGAAAATACCAGGAGTATCTTTAACGAGACATTCCTCTATTTAGTACAGGAAGGCTCCAGAGCAGTGGCCCTGTAACCAGTGATGGACCCATGGGCAATACACAGTCTCTGAACTCCAGCAATAGCACACCAACCTTACTGTCTCTGGGAAACAGGTCTAATCTTCCCATCTGAAAGCAGAACCAAAGTAATAAAAAAAGAAATTAAAGAGAGTTATCTGTTGCTTCAGAAAGCTGTAAATACCATGAGCAATTCCTGATGCTGAAGGAATAAATATGTGATATCGGTGTGCTGAAAACAATCTGATATAACCTTGGCATTGACAGAAGGATGCTTGGAAGTGTGGAAAAACTGACAAGGTGTTAGGAGAGGATAATCAAATGATCTTTCTTTGCCTCATATGTACAGTTCCTTGTTATTTTCCAGTGCAAATCACAGAGCCATTCTGAGTATAACAGCTTGTACTTCACTGAGCACTTTGATTTGGCAATCTATGGAGATGTCCCAGATGAACATCCATTGTCCTCCTCCACACTTTTAAACAACAACATATAAAGTTTTCATGAGCCAAAATTCAGCCCATCTTGATGAAAAAAAGAAACAATATAATGGTTCCTGATTCCTTCCTGGGTAAAGAAAATTATTGCCCTACTTTTGTGATTCCTTAAGTGCATATTGTTCAATTCTCAGGTATACATATCCCAGAACAGGCATGGGACTACAGCCCTGTCTCTTTTGCCCTTAGAGAGATGAAACCCTTCCCCCCCCCCTTTTTTTTTTTTTTTTTAATAGTTTCATTCCTACACTGAAATAGAAGGTTATGTCACTGCATAAGCCCTGGTAAGTTGCATAATTCACTTTTTTTCTCCCACATTTCCTATTGTCCTCCTTTTCTATTGCACCTCAAACAGCCTAAATTCGCCCATCTGCATATCATCTTGTGGTTAATGAACTCATTACATTTGGACAGTATTAGGACCTTCCACAGCACGTGTTCTTGCAACACCAGGGATGGAATTCATGTCACAGTTTTAATTGTCTAAAAGTGAGACATCTTTGTTCAAGCTAGTTTCCCTCAACTCCCTCCATAGTGAAGAAAAGATGAGCAGCACATGAGTTAGCCTTGCTCTGGGACAACGTCCTACTCATCTTGGAAAACAAAGAGCCAATAAAGCAGAAAATCAGTTGGATTAGCTCAGAAGAATTTGTACTGAGTAGGGACAGCCCTGAGCATAGCAGAAGTATAATCCAAAGAGGAAGAAAACTGACTGAAATTAAAGTCAGTGTCGGGACAAGAAGATGTTAATCTGGGAATTAGAAGAAAGCTTCAGACAGTCAGCAGACAGAGACCCTCGAAGTGCCTTCCAGTAAGAGGAGGATACTCAGAAAAGTTTACAATTTTAAGAGGACTCTATATAATTGAATATTTTGTAAACCACTTTCTCTGACACATGGATTATTGCAGTGCTAATAGACAAAGGTTCCCAGTCACATGGCCTCTGACTCCAACCTGAATCCCACCCAACCATGTTAAAGCATAGAGTGAACTCATGTCTCAGGAGACAGCTGCAACATGTTCTTGCCCTTTCCTTCTCCCACTAATCTAGAGGCACTAAAGACTGCAGAACATTTCCTGGTAGTGAAAAATGAGGGTGAGTGTAGCTTAGACACAAACAGAAAGGAGGCATTCAGACCCGAGCAGAAAAGCTCCTGCTTATGCAAAGTCTTTCCCTCAGTCTGGCATAACAGGAAGCGCAATTGAGTATAGAGAAAATGTTGTGAGATTCTTCTTTTTTGTCTTTATTTCAGTAGGTTACAAAGGTCTTTGCACTCTGTCTCATGCAATAAGAACACATCAGACGACGCAATGATGAGAAAATTGCAGGTAGTCCCAACCCTTTCATCTCTTTGCTTTAGCTTGTCTCTAGATAGTTTGCCTTTTGAAAAAGCTGGAAGTCCTAACATCTTGTGTAGCATTGAAAAACTATTCCATGCTATAAGACTGATTTCCCAAGTCATAGTTCAGAGCACTTATGGTGTCTTACCTGAGGTCACATTTCAAGAGTATCCAGTGCCTTAAAAAGTTGTGAATACCCATGACTTACAGCACTAACAATTCTTATGGGGATTACTTTTTACAAACTAAAATCTAGGTAATGGAAATATTCAGCTTGATTCACATACTGTTGATACATTATTACGACAAATAAAGCAGCTGTACCCCTTCCAGAAATAAAGTAAATTAAATAAATAGAAGTGATCCATTCCCATGTAATCACCACCTCAGCCTATGATAAAAACCAATGGCTTCTATATTCATCTTCATGATCTGCTCATGGATTTCCATGTGACAATGCATCCCGCCTCGACGTGTTGTGTTTCTGTGTGACCTACTGTAGGTGATCTTGCTCTGGCAGTGGGGTTAGACTAGATGACCTTTTGAGGTCCCTTCCAATCCCTAACATTCTGTGATTCTGTAATTCTAGAAGATAAGGTGGCCCTATGGTGCCCTATTAGGTGATCCTATAAGGTGGCAGCATATGGCTCCAATTGAATACCTGGAAAGGTTTGAGCAATGCAGGATCAAACCAGTTTAGTGTAAATACACACACACATAAACATAAGCATACATGTAAAGTTTTTGGTCGAGATATGATATATTATCTTCTTTTATCAATTCCAGAGGTATCAAAAAACACAAACCAAAGTAAAACAAAAAAACCCCACCAAACCACAACTAGAAGAGATCTGTTGTATCCCTTATAACATTGTTTTTACTTCTGTGGAACTCTAATTTATTACTACAGAATTCTTATATACAGAAGTTGTATGAAAAGGAATCAATGTGATCTATAAAAAAGTGGGTTATTTTGTTATATTGAATGTGGCTACTGAGGTAAAAGTTGAAAACCCTTTAATAAGGGTTTTCAGATGGTGAAGTTTATAATTAACAGGATGATCATCAGATCAGATGAAACTGAACTTGTTATGATTCATATTTTCCTTTAGAAAGTATGTGGACTGGAATAGTCTATGTGGTCCAGAAGACACCAGAAATATTATTCTGTTCCATTAAATAGCTTTGACATTTTATGGTCATGCATCCAAGTAAAACCTAAGATAAGGATGTAATTCAATCAGGCTGAAATCCCCTTTGTCTCCCAAATGCCCACTGTTCAGTTTTAAATAGGTTGACTCATGTTTCAAAGACATGGTAAAAATGCCTCTTCCCCATGAGTGGTCTTTCAGGGTCTTGGGTGAGAGTCATTTCATTAAAATGTATACCTCTCAAACTGAGTTAATTTCCAGATTCCTTGTATAATCACTGAGACTTAGCCAGCACAGCCAGCTTGTTCAGAGCACGTTAGATCATCCTCAATTACGTATCTCCAAGCATCAGATGAATTGTTCCCTATATCTCCATATTTTCTATCAGGAAGGAGGGAAGAAGGGAGATAGGGAAAGGAAAAGAAAGATTTGAGAAAGACACACAGCATAAAAAATTTCAGCCCAAACACTAAAAGTTTGCCAAATCTACACTCAGCTGATAAGTAACATCTTATATTGGGAAGCAAATTAAGGTGTATAAATTCCTCACAAGGGGAAGAAGAGGGGCAGGTCCTGATCTCTTCTCTCTGGTGACCAATGATAGGAGCAGGGGAAATGGAAAGAAGATGTGTCAGAGGAAGTTTAGGTTGGCCATTAGGAAAAAGTTCTTCACCCAGAGGGTAGTGGAGCACCAGAGTAGGCTCCCCAGGGAGGTGGTCATGGCACCAAGCCTGACAATATTCAAGAAACCTCTGGACAATGCCCTCAGACACATGGTCTGAATCTTGCAACTAAGGTCAAATAATGCAAAGTGTTCAGTAACAGAAGTTTTTTCTTGTTGCTCCAACCTCCCCCCTTTACTTTCCTCACATTAGATCAAGTCTAAATTCTGTTCAGGTCTTCATTTGCACCCACCTTGAGTTTAATACATAATTTAAGCTCAGCAGAAATTACACTAAAGAAATGACAGCTTGAAAAGCAGGTGGAGCAGTCATGCAAAGCAAAGATCATTTAGCTTAGTTGCTCAAAAAACAAACTAAAAACCATGGCCTTGAACTGCTGGTATGGTTCTATCACGATGAGGATCATCATATGTCTTTCAAGCACTTTGGGGACAAAATTTTGACCCTTTGAAAATTCATTAAGTGAAAGGATTTTTGCCAAAGATTTGACAATTTCACCTTAGTATATAATACAGCAGTTCTCCATTATTCCACTATTCCCCTACTTCCTTCTATGCTCTGTGGAGAAGATTCCTTCTAATCTCTTAAAATAACTACATTAACATTGCTGTAGGCAGTCACAGCTTCACAGGTTGGTTTCTCACAGAAACACAGCATCTGCCCATACTAGTCAACATTTGACAAAAACGATTTAAAAAGGAAAGCAACCTAAGAAAGAGAAAGCTTTATTGATCTCCAGCACTGGGAGATCCACTTCAGCAGCCTCCAAAGGATGCAATTTATTAAGATGAGAAATAAAGATGTCCCAAAGCCCTCGTTTCTGCAGGCTGCATTATTAATGACCCTCATGCCTGCAGATGGCAGAGAACTACATGCAAGTAGTCTTCTTGGGTTTTCCCATCCTTAGTAAGGTGGAGAATTAAAGTTGGACTGGGACAATAAAGCAAAGGAGACACCACCACTGTTATATGAGAGCCAACTAGCAAAACATAGGCCAAAATTTAATGGTTCATCTGTGCACTGGTTAATAGCCTGATAGTTCCTGAGACATTCTTGCTTGAAAGTCGTCTCAAGACCTAGGTAGTGGTAGCACAGAGTAACTCCAAGTTACATTTACATTTATTTTCTGTCTCAGCCTAGTCTGGTGAACTGGCAGCTCAGGGTTTTTTGTTGCTGTCCCCTGGGAGTGTATTTGCAGCAAAGACTAGCATTTCATTTGAAGCACCAAGCAGAAAAACAACAACAACAAAACAAAATCCCCCATATGCAGTAGAAAAGGTGAGTTCACATTTTATGGTATTTCTTTCATCACATCCCAAAGTTCACTTTTGTCCCTGGAGTTTGTTACCAGCTGGAATAAATGAAGCATGGGATGAGTTTGTATGTTGTTCTGAAATGTGTAACTCACCAGGGAGATCTGGGTAGGGACACATAAGAGAAAGAAGAGAATGATCCTCTCTCGACAAATAAAACAAAATGTCTGGTAACTTGAAGTCAGCACAGTGTGAGGTTGTTTTGGACAAGCAGAATAAATTTTGAGATGGAGTCTGGATAGGATGGTACACAGCCACTGTGCAGCGAACCAGAAGACTTCCCAGGGCACAGCTTGGCTGCCATTAGACATACCTAAAGAAATGAGCATTTTATTGAAGACTGCCTTATTCAGAAACAGTCATGAAATGAAAACACTGTGTGAGGTAGAGAATAATTTTTCCAATAACATTTTGCACATTTTGGGCGTGTGCATGTCTCCCACTTAGATGAAACTAAAATTTTGAGACATGGATTTAGAGGTCCTTTGAATCATTTAATTTCATCTAGCATTACTTAGTTCTAACTGATCAGTAAATCTTCCTCAATGGGTATTAATCACAGATTTTACGGAAACAATTCTGGCTCACGTTCTGTGAAGGAGTGGTTGTTATTTTGTGTTATCTTTAAGCCAGTAATGATTTTTATGGTTGTTTTTTTTTAAAAAAAAAAGCAAAGCAGGATTGCATTAAAAGCAACTCTGCCAAAAAAAACCTGATTCAAACAAGGACATTAGGACTTACAGGTCATAAATATGTAACTGAATAAACTCTAAGTACAGTAATATGTTATTTAGTGTCAGTCATCCAGCTCCAATCCAAAAGGCCAGCATCCTTCTTGTCTTCTAAAATAGATCAGCATGTCTCTTAAATGGAAATAAATGTGGGTTTTTTTCTCCTCTGCCTTTTTAATCTGTTTTCCAAAGCAAACCAACTTCGTGAGCCCCAGTTTGCTCACACATATAAAGACATCCTGAACACATTCTTAGACTTTTAGGATTATTTTACCTACAAAGAAATACACACTGTTGTTCGAGATATAATACATACTTGTGCCAGGATTACCACTCCTATTTTGCATATCAATGAAGCCATAAAGCAAACGAAAGGCCAACATTTCTGAAGGCATAAGTAGCAATTTCTGTTCTGAGTGACTTGAGTGGGAAATGAGGGCATTCAGTACTCACTATCTTCAATAGTTTCAGTATTAACGATATACATAGAACTAATTTAGCTCTGAGTACCAGCTGTATCTTTTCTGTTCACTAATATAGTGAGTAACACAAAATTCTCTTTATTATTCTTTCACAATGTTTTGCTTTTTAACTATTTTTCAGCAAGTTAATAGAACTTGTTTGCATTGGTCTAAAGGTAGTTGAGATTTCTTCATGAAAATATCTGAATTCTTTCCTTGTGCTGACCTTCTGTAGAAATGAGACACCCACCTTTGTGTATAAATCCCGTAGGAATGCTTCAAACAACTGTCAGCTCTTGACACCTGCATTAGGCTGTGGATATCTCTCTCTCCAGCTGTAGCCATGTTGAAAGGAACATTAGTCCCAGTCAGTTTAGAGACGATAATCCGTGCAGCACTACCTCCAATCTGCCCTCTGAGCTGATTGTACGAGCATTACCTAACCCAATTTACTCCAAATAAATTGGGTTAGGTTAAATAGTAAGGCTTTGCTAACCAAGGTCAATGCGATACAATCTGGTTAGGGAACGTTCTCACAAGCAGCTCAGCTGGCAGATTTAAGAGGTGCTGACGAGATGGTGGAGTTGGCTGGAGATGGTGATATCTTCCATTTTCTTAAGACACTACTGAGTGTTTTAATGTAAAATACACATGCAGTGCACAGTTTGTGATCTTAGAGTTTATCATCCATGCGTTTCAGAGCTGAGTCAATCTTGATCAGCATTTTGATGAAAGGATAAAGATTCAAGTCAAGGCTGGAACCACTTAACAGTGGTGAGTTATTGGAAAAAGTAGTTGCATAAGAGCAAGGAATAGTTCACTAGAGAGACTGAAATTTGGCTCCAAATCACTGGTGAGAAACGTAGATATCAGCACAAGAAGTCTAAAGCAGAACTTTGAGTTTAATTAACCTTGCTGCTGAGTTACTAGGGATTTCCATTTCCATTAACAGTTCACATCAGAGTATTAAAATAGCAAACGGACAATCTATATTTTAATTGTAAGTACTATTTCCATTTGTCATTTATATTTTTAGCATTTTTCTCCCGAAAGAAAGGTTAATGATAACTGATTTGGGACACACAGTTTGGATATTCATTTTGGCAGATGGGGAAAGTATTTAAGAGACACTTTAAGTGGATGTATATTTTAATTACTATTTTAAATTCAGTTTATGATATTATGATATTAGACAATGTCATGTGATGCATTCGGATTTAATTTATAACAATTAAAATTCAATCATAATTGACTATGTCAGAACTGAACAGAATTC
Source organism: Antrostomus carolinensis (assembly GCF_000700745.2). Taxonomy (NCBI): domain Eukaryota; kingdom Metazoa; phylum Chordata; class Aves; order Caprimulgiformes; family Caprimulgidae; genus Antrostomus; species Antrostomus carolinensis. The sequence continues at coordinate 30,342 of NW_010296153.1, read as the reverse complement.
AGAAGCATGTTTGGAAATTCACACACCCCAAATGTTTTAAGCCCTGCTACCCTGACTGTAGAAGGAAAAAGTTCCTCATGACATTGAATTTTATTTATAATTATGTGATGTTCTGAACAAGGAAAGAATCATGTGGTGTTAGTAAACTGACTGTACTGCTCCTGGTCACCAAGGCTTGACTTCTCCTCAGTTTATTATTAGCATTTAAATTATAAGTAGAAATATTTGCAACTCTTTCTACTCTTAATAAAGAGTGAGATATGTCCATTGCATGTATCACATTTTGACTTCGGTCACTCTTTACAGATGCCTAGCTCCCTTCTTTAGTTAAAGAGGAAGCCTAGACTGACTGCACTCCTAATTCAGACATGATAATAGAGTTTGTTTTTTAGTATAATCTTTCTGGTTTCACTTCTCAGGACTTCCTTGTATCATAGCTCATAAGTCCTTTCACTTTTTTCCTTGTTATACCTTTGTTTCACTAGCACCTTATGACCTCTAAAAGTTCTCCCTCCTTCCAAACTGTACATTTTTGTGCCAGTTTCAATCAGTTCTGTTTTCTTGGAAATCAAAGCTAAACTCCTCCCATTGTGTTCAGGGTCTTTAATTGTCAGGAAACAGAGTGCATGTTCACCCAATGGGTTTTTTTCATTAAATACTAAAACAAAAAAATAGTTGCAGTGCTAGAGCAGTCCCATTCTACAGCTAATTTATTTTTTTCCCCCAAATCAGGTTGTATAATTTGTTTTCAAATTTTGCTCTGTATCGTGGCTAATATAGAGGTTGTTGGCTTATGTCAGTATTTATTTCTTAAACACAATTTTCTGATGCTTTTTCTATCTCGCTTTCCTTCTCTTTCGTGTTATAAGCCTAGTTTTGAGAGTTGGTGAGTACCTTCTTATTGGAGTTGGGTAGGCTTTAAGGTGTGTCTACCCTACATGGCCCACAGCACTCACATTGCAGAGATAACCTCCCAGTTTGCTATCATTTACAAGACACATTAAGAATCCTACAAGATCTGTTCCTTCAGCTCCCATGGTGTCTATGGATTTAAAAATGCCAACAGGATTAAGACAGATTCCTATTATAAACAAGAATTCTTATGTACCAGTGTGAGCTACAAAAGAGAAAAGAAAACACAACCAAAAAAAATCCCTTTCTGCAGAGAAGTGCCAGTTGTAATCTTTGACTTCTGAACATATCTAAAACACTAAAAACAGACATGAAGAAAATACTCTAAAATTGCTCTTGTTGTTATTGTCACTAAGGAAACCACTTCCTAGGAATCTGCAAGTTGAGTATACGGAGTCTTTGATGTACAGCCAACTCTCTCTTCCAACACACTTCTCAAGTCTGGAGAATCAGGTCTGCCCACCAAGGGAGATCTCTCCTGTTCTATCTCAGCTGAATCCTTACTTCATGTGGAGACTGAACTCTGATGCTCCAGAAAAGCCTTAGTCCATACTTGCCACAACATGAGATATGAAAGCATACAGTCATGACTAAGCCAAGAGATTTTGCCTTAGGATACTCTCCTCTGCAGTCTAAGCACTGCCAGGAGACCTAGAATAGCACATGAGCTGTGGAATGTGGGAGGAACAAGACAGAAATTTTTCTGTCTGTTCATTTGAGGTGTTGTTTTCAGCCATAGTTCACCTTTCCCCCCACGTCCCTCACTAATTAGGTTCTATTTTTTTTTGCATTGAGGCCAACATGATACATATAGGTTGTTTAATCTCTTTAGTCCTTCAATAGATTGGTCTTCTGCAAACTGCCTATTAGGAATAATGTATGAATTTTTATAAGCTCTGAACTGTGTTTATTAATTTAATAATATTATTAAATTAATAATAATTTTAATAACATCTTAGTGACTGAGTTCCAGAGGTCCAGGATGTTCTTTGGTTGTCTTTAATTTCTCAGCATTGGCACAAACAATGTATTCCGCAGTCACAGAGTCCTTTGTATCCCAAAGATCTTGATAAATAATGTATTCTACTGAAACACATTCAAGCAGGAACATGCATGAAGATATCCCCTGTCACCAGTTCTGCTGCAGACTAAGAAGCAAAGAGTGGCTAAATTAATTGAAAAGAGACATAGTTTATAATGGGCAGCAACTACGGAACAGGATTGTTTTGATCACTAGGGACTGAGGCAAGATTTACAGACAATGGACCAAATTGAATACATGGAAAGACTCCACTAATAGAAAAACATTTCAGAGCATCTGAGCTCTGCAAATACTTTCTCGTTACCACTGACAGCTATCCATGTCAGATCATACTTCCTAAGGCTTTTTAGCAGTATCAGAGGGGCTTAGGTACTGTTACGTTTATCCAAGAACTGGAACATCTCCCCATAGACAAGTTCATTTCTGGTGTGTCCCTAGCCCCTTGTAGTCTCTAGACCTCTATTTCCCTCCCGCTTGTGTAAAAGTGTAATCTGGCTCTCTGCAACTCTCTTTTGTGTGGTTTCTAGACCAAAAATCCTCAAAAGATGTAAAAGCAAAGTTGTTCCATTCAAGTAAACAGCTGCACCACAGTGAATCCATCTGTCAACGGCAACAATTCAATAACCACTGAGCAATGCTCTACCAAGGTAAAAATCTGTCTGTCCAGCCAGCCAGGAGTCTTTGCTTTTATGTTAAATTCCTCACCCACCTCTGTATCAGGAGTGTTTTGTCAGCTACTTCTCTGTGAATAAGAAAGAGAATAAGGAGAGGAAGCAAACCGAGCAGCCAACAACCACCTATGATTGCTCCATTGCAGGGGCAAGGAAAAGAAATGGACTTTAATGTTACAACTACACTGCTAAATACATCAGGTCTGGGACCTTTCCTTGGCCTTGAGGACAAATAACATGTCATCACTTTTACTCACTCTGCTAAATTGTTTTACCACAAATTAAAATGGCCTCATCCAAACTGCCTGTGAGAACTGAACAGCCCTGATTTTCCCTAAGCTTTGTTTGTAATTGTGGTGTTGGCCTTTATTTGTTAAATACCTTATCTATTAAATGTTGCACAGAGAGCAACTTATTTGGAAACCAGATTCTCCTGGGTTATTGCAGATTCTTCCTGTTTTTCTCTCATTACAGCAGTGTAAATGATTATCTGTTTTTCTAACCATTTCTAGTCTAATTTGTATTCATGCCAGTGCTGAGTCAAGTAAATGCACCATTGCTGAAGAGCTCTTATTGAAAACAGTTTCTTCCACATTGGATTTATTTTATCTTGAAAAGACAACAAATATTTCTGTCATTACATATCATAAAAATAAAAAAGCACATTGCAAATCCTAAGCAATTGTTAAAAGTTTGACGATGAGATTGTGTTTCTCTGAGCACGTAAGAGCTTTGAGGTTGTGAGTTTTCCACAGATCGTTCCTTATTAACCACCAATTTAGGATAATGACAGTGATACTTTTAACAAATCCTTTGGGAAAAGAGGAGTAAGAATTCACTTTTAAATTCTATAAATCTATGAAGGAATTTTTTTTTTATTTTTTTTTTAAATCTATTAATCTTATTTTCCCATCCTTGACATGGAAGGCCTCTGATTTGTAAATCCATGAGGATAGTGAAACTATATTAAACCTTGGAAAAAATGTATTCACTTGTTAGTTTTTCTTAAAATATTCTATTTATCTTTATGCACATCAAAATGGATTTCCCTCCCGTAACTTTAGACATGCACTTTATGGATATTTATAGATAACCAGCTCATCCCAGACTCCCTTAATAGACAGTGGGGAAAAAAGGCTATTTTGGGACACAAGTCTCCTGGTTTATTTTAAATTATTGCTTTGGGAAAAAAAAAAATAATTGAACCTTATATTTTTATGCTCCTTTTGATGTATCTCAGATATAGATATATTGTAGAAATCTATTTAAGCTGTAAACTCTCCAGGTGTCTCATGTACAGGTTCTTGTGCTTTTGCAATGGAGCTGTGTTGCTATTGGAACAACGTGTTGAAGAAATCATCAAATGAACAAATAAGTTTCAATATATAGACTGATTCATTTAAATGATTTATTTTAAAATAATTCAAAGAACATTGGTAGAATATTTGCTGAGAGACTTATTAAGAAATCAGGGTCATCTCTTATTGATAAGATAGTATTGTAGTAAGGCCAAGCTGCAACAAGCAGTAAGAATCCATTCAACAAACATTTCAACATTGCTGACATTAGTAACATTGGTTCCTTCCCTTAGCTCATTGCAAAACATTGTGTTTGAGATCTTCCCAAACTGCTCACTGGAAACTAAAAGGGTAAAACTCAAAACAGGTGGAGTAAAATCTAATTCACACTGTACTTTCCCTCCTTTGTGTTGCTAATTATGGGTCACCAGACAGCAGTCTACTGATATAAGCGATAAAGAATAAGCTGTGGAATCATATAGAACATTTTGTAAAGCCAGGCATGAAAATATATTGATATTGTCTGAAATCATGACATTCATAAGAGCCTGAATCTCAATTGAACAAAGAGGGCACATAGCAAAAAGGGTATTGAACAAGCATGGCAGACAGAGGAGTGGAAAGTACTTGGAGGAATGTACATTTGTTTACTCTTTTGCTCATTTGATTATTTAATTTGCTTTCAAATCAGTATGGTTAATTTTGCTGAGTATGGAGGAGTTTATATCTTTTTAGAGACTAGGTCTTTGTTGAAGGTTAAGAACAGCTTCAGATGATGTCACTATCACCAGTTCCATTTAGAACATGCTAGATTTTTTTCTTTATGTTCCCTTACATCAATTATTTTTCTTAGTTTTCTTGATCTTAGAGGAAGAAAAAAGGTGTCACAAAGGCTAATACAATATTTAGAAGTGTTGAAAGTCAAGGTAAGAGGATGACAGGACAAAATTCTGATCTAAGTTGTTCCACCAGCCGAGGAAGCTAAATTCTCAGATGTCTTTTGAGGAAAGATGAAGATTATTATATGCTGAGGGTAGTGGCAGAGATGTGAAACAGCAAGATAGGTTCAGCTATCTTCCTCTTTTTTATTCCTGATACAAATGCACACTGTTTTCTGTAGTACAGGTTACAATTGCCTGTCTGATCTTTCACCTGTTGCAGGCTAAATGTGAATAATGAAGCACTAAAGCTGCTGATTTTTCAGTCACACAGAAGTAGTAACACACTAGGGTGATGCATTTTGGAAATAGCAAGGACACAGCAGAAAACGTAGAAAAATTTTGCAGGTTGGAACCAGCCCGTGAATCACAGCTGTAACATTTTGGGTTAAAGCTCTCAAAGTTGATTTTGAAAATGCAAGTTTGAACATGCTGCTAAAGAGAATGACATGGATTAGCTTGGACATGCAGCCAGACACACCTGAATAGTCTTTTCTGTCTGGCCAGTGTAGATGAAACAAGTAGATCTCATGTAATTTTTTTTAGATCATCTTGTCTGGCTTACCTAAGCCTTCTACAGAGCTCACTGCCCAGTATCCCTGCATAGTTAATGGAGGTGAAAAAAGATGTCCAATATACATTAATTATTTTAGAAACCTACTTTGGGATGAAAAGAATTGAAATCTAGACTCCACTGCCTTTAAATACGGAATGTAATAAACTACCGACCGTTTAGTCCCACACAGAAATCTGCAAACACAAAAATGTTATCTGTTTAGAGCAAGTACTTATAAGAAGCAAAAGGGAAATTATGTTAAATTATATATGATTGTCTGAAAATTCTGACAACCTCTGATTTAAATGAAAGGATTTTGAAATTTTAACATTTCAGTATATGACATGCAGTATGGAATCGTCTGTCAGTTCATTAAGCAGAATATCAAGTGAGAGTTTCTCCAGTCAACAAGGAAATGGATGGTATGTTAATGTTCAGGCAAGCTGCCTTTTCACCATTTAAGAAAATAGCCATGTGTTACAAATCATCTGATCTAAATTGTGTGGTTGAGCTATCACACTGTTGCTTTCATACCCAGATTTTTAATGACATTTCACACACTAAAATTTCTGTGGCTGTGAATAGATTTGACAACAGGTCACATCCGTTGTATCACATAGTGCTGCAGTGGTGTACACGAAACTGCTGCAAAATATACATAATTTACTTAGCGAGGTTTGTTTCAGAAGCTCTTTGGGAATAGCAGAGTAAAGAAATTATGTCCTTGTTCTAACTCAGTGGGGACAGTGGGAAGGAAAGTAAGAGGTTAATTTAATGGGTTATCAGAAGAAAAAAGATAAAATTCAAGACAATAGTGTAAAAAGGGAGGTTCCTAGTTTGGAGAATATTTTATTGTTTCTGCCAGAAAGATGTGAGATTTGTTTTGCCAGATTAGGAAGCTACAGATAACATGAATCTTGAAAAACTAAAAAACCTTTTCCTTTCAGGGAGAGTTACATCAGAGGTTTTCCAAACTGATGGTTACAAAGCTCCCCAGAAGAGCTTGAAAAAGCTGGGCCTATCAGAATAATGTTAAAGCCTGCTGCTTTGAAGAGTTATATGTTGGGTAGGTCATGTTTTGCTTTAATCACCTTGTACCCAGCTCCATGTTCTCTGCAGATAGAGAACACGCCAGAAGAAAAAAAGCAAAGAAAAGCAATACAAACCTTAACCAAAGTAGGTGTGTAGCTGTCATTCTTCATTCCAAACAGGAGAGTTTGGAGAAACTGAGACAAGCAGGTAGCAAAGCTGACAGCACTAAGGAGGTTGGGAACTTGGACAGAAAGTTCTTTTTGCATCAAAGATGCAAAAACTGCATGGAACCTACATTTCAAGGAAGCTGGAAAAAGAAGTCACAATGAAAACTCCAGGATGAAGCTGGTGAATCACGAATATTCAAAGCACCTAGAAGTAACAGGGGAGAGAAAGCTGAGCAACAGAAGAGCTGTGTCATGGACATCCAGAAGTATCAGGATAAAGTGAGAATATTCCAGCAGGCTGTCATAAGGAAAGTAAAACAAGATCATAGGTATGACCCCAGCACATCTGCCATGGAATGATCTTTTCGTCTGCTTAAGATTAGGACAATGAAGATGCATGGATGAAGGAAGAATGGCTAAAGTAACAGGACAGAGCCAGCATGGACTAGTGAACTGTACAAGGCAACATACTAAAAGATGAACCACAAACTGGGAATACTTCAGCTGTAAATGATACAGGGAGAAAAACACTTTCTGGATTGTTCAATCACAGGGTGACCAGGAGCTGTCTGTGGCAGTTGAACCTGGATAAAGGCGAATGTGGTCTCAAGGATGTCTCAGTGAAAATAATTCCAGAAATTATTTGTAGCTAAGTAGATACACCTGCAATGTAGTAATTCTTTGTGGCCCAGTATCTTAACTGTGATGTCCCAAGGCAGCAATACCAAAGGGTATTTCCATGCCCTGTGTGAGAGTGTATAAAAATCTACTGAACTTTGTGTGTGTGTGGTAAAAGCCCCGAGGCCAAGATTTGGTCAGTTTCATTCTAAACCACCAGTAGGGATCAGAAACCCAGGACAGGATTCAAAATGCAGATTAAACCATCTCAGTGGCATTTATTGAAGACTTTTCAGGCTGAAGAGTTACAGAGCTCACTCTATAGTAAATACCTGTATTTATCTACATTGACTGAGCATTGGCCTGGGGCCAGAATCAGTAGCCTAAACACTGGTGTTTGGTATCACCAATACCCCAGAGTATCTTACCTGCCCTCATACAGAGGGTAAAAGATGCAGTGTAGTTAAACATCATACCTAAAGATCCCTCCTGGATGTTAGATACCCCATGGGATCTCAGATGGCATCTAACACCTATGTTCAGGTGACTGAATTGTGTCCTAAATGTCTTTTGAGTATAACAAAAGCTTATGTACTTAAATACAAGTAGACACTTCAAAATACACATCTATCTTTAAGTGTCTTAATCTGCAAGCTGAATCCCATTTCTGGTCAGCATTATAGAAACTATCCTAGCAAAAGACACCCGCAAGTATTCTATAGAGAGGAAAAGAAACAAGTTCAGTACCAGAGGTGAAAACCTATCAGGGATACACTTGCTAGGGGAACCAAAAAGACTGTGGCATTCATTTTTTCTCCTGTTCTGAATAACATTCAGACTTTGGTAGTATCTGAAGGCTCTTTTCTATGACCATCATTACTGCACCCAGCTGTAGTACAAAGAGCAAGTCGGAGAACAAAAAGCTAGAGAATATAAAGCAATGTCCAGAGACTTGAATGCTGCAGAGAAACAACTTCAACACGGCTCATAATGGCTTTTCATGCTGCTCTCTCCTCTGCAGTCATCAAGTACTATTCTCTAATGAAGTTTGTTCCAGCTGTTCGTCCACTGTACATAATCATCTCGGCTAACTAACCCATTCACTAACACAAAAACACCATCCAAGCTGTCAAACTTCATGCAACTGGAATGAATGACTGTGGATTGTAGAATCCAAGGCTCCAGTGACAGCTGTGACACATTCACAGCCTTAGTCATGAAGAGTTTAAGCATCTGCGGTATTTATGATGCTCTCTCATCTCCTTTGCATCTTAAGTTAGAGCACAAAACTCCTGGAAGAAACCCAAAGATCCAGTCCTCTAAATCACAGGAAATGAGTAACTTTACTAACTTGAACTTGTGCCTTTATATAATGCACTTGTGCTGGCTTCTTTATATAATTTGTTTCTAGGCCAACTCTAAGAGAGAAAGTTCTGTTGTGTGTCCAACAACTTAGATATGTACTAAGCCCAGGCTCATATTTGGCTTTTGGTATTAGTTGTGTCAACCTAAGAGTTTAGATATTTCTATAAATATCATTATTACAAAAAATTGCTTTTTAAAGGGAAATGCTTTTTACTTATAACCATGAATGTGTCATTTTATATTTTTGGTAGAAATAAAAGCAAAAATAACCCTCCTATAAACTTACTTCAAAAATGTGACAGTAAGAGCAGAAACAGAAATGTTATGATTTAATAAAATCTTACCATTCCAGGAAAAGGAATTAATAGTTAAAGATATCTTAGCTATTTTAAACTCCTTTTCCATTTTTTTTTTTTTTTTCTGATACACCAGAAATGTATGTCTTACTACTACAGCTTTAATTCCAGTCTGCATATCAATGTGTTCTGAAATGTTCAGGTATTTAATATTTTTTTATTATTTGAATTTCAGTAAACATTTTTAAAGGCCATAGTTAAGGAGAAAGATGTTAGTTATATCCATTTATCAACTCACTGGGGGATTTTAGCTTAGGACAGGGGGTGGGTGCATTATAATAAGAAAGCACTGAGCTATTGATTAATGGCGAAAAGCTGGCTTTTAGGTCACCTAATTCTAAGCATGTCAAGTGCTCCAAGCTGGCCCAAATGTGTTTCACAAGGTGCCAACCTTAAGCTAATGAGGTCTGGTCAGCATTCATCTCTATCTTCTTGCAGCTTACAGTGTAGCTATTCAGAAGTAGGATATGCTAGATGAGAGTTGGATCATTGCACAGCTTTGGTTGGCTCAGAAAACAGGCAGAGCCAGCTTGCATGTTCCTGCAGGAAATCATGTAGCCATCCTAGATGTGTCCCTGTGTTGAAGCATCCCCACCTGTTCACAAAGTTACATACAAACTTCAGCTGGCAAATCCATCTTAGTAACTGGATGTGCTCTGAAGACAGAAAGTGTTGGTACATGGAGAAGACCCCGAGATCTAAAATAATCAATGATTTTCTTTTTATTTTATTTTTTTTAAAGGCACAAAGGAAAAAAAAAAAAACAAATAGATAAGGTGTTGCCTGGGACACATGGCATGAATTCTCCCTTCAAGGGACAGGCTGGGTCTGTCATTGGTGGGATAAAGAGAAGATGTGAGTGAGGAAGACATGGGGGCCACCACAGCAGGCTTGGGTTTTTCAGAAAACTTAACATCTCTGATGATTTGCTATTGCTTTAAGCTAGCAAAAAGTTACCCTCTGAGCAAAGACAGGAGCAGGAGAGGAATTACACTTCATGGGGATATCTCTGAGATACCATGGAAAGATTAATCTCACTGATTTTGAGTGTGTATCTCTAAGCCAGCTGTTGTAAGAACCTCCATAGGGTGATTTGTCTGATCCACTTCAAGAGATGAACCACCCTCCTCACTTATAATATAGTGAATTGGCATCATTAGCTTGAATGTGACCATCTAGTTTTCAGATGCTTAAGTGAGAGAAGATAAACATCTCCTAGGCTGCCAAACACTTCTCCTAAGTGAGAAAGCCTTCCTCCACATGAAATGAATTATCGTTTCACCAGGGGATCCTCTGGGGCCAAGTTTTCACCAGGGGATCCTCTGGGGCCAAGTTTTCACCTTGAGAATGAGGCAATTTATACCTCCTCCACTCCTTAGAGTTGGACCTAATGGTACATCTACCCCTTGCAAAAGAAGAGCTTTATTCTGTCACATTTCCATTCAATAAGGCATTTTCCACCTAATCAGGTAGGACAAGTAAAAGAAAGTAGCAAAACTTGCCTCATCCTGAGAAACTAAAGAATAAAAATAAAAAATCTAGGCTATTAACTCACCATGCAGATTAAAAGGGCTCTTCCTGCCCTAACCCTCAGCTCCATTTAGCAGGCCCAACAAATCATAGATAACGGACTATAATTATCCTTCCATTTGCAGCTCCTGAGCCATCGTGACCCAATCATCTCTAATGGAGTACGAAAGCCACTGTGATTGAGGCTTTTTTCTGAAACGCCTCAACACTGGATGGACAAACCTGCAAACATACATGGCAGAAGTTTAATGTTGTATGTTCAGTAAATTGCTCTTAGATAACAATATTCCTAACATGTTAGGAAAAAAATAATCATTATTATTGCTGTTGCCATAACTATTCTTAAAAAGAACAATTAGACCATATTTATCCTCTTTTCTCTCGATGTTAGAGGGAATTATGAGTTATGCTAATAAAAAAATAGAATTATTACATTAATTTTTAGGGGGTTTTTTGTTTGGTTGGTTTGGTTTTTTAAACAGTGGTGTTAAACAGAGGTTTTCACACCTTTTAAAACTTTTTTTTTTTTTTTAAAGAATCTGTCAAATAAATAGATCAGAGCAGTTTCAGAACATAGTCCTGCCTTAAGCCATCCAAGAGTAAAATGTGACACCCGAACGAGCAGCAATAGGATTGTCAGGATGTCTCCAGGGCAGATAAACTCTAATGTCAAATGTAAATCAACTCATTTCATGGGATGATTATCTCAGAAGGATTTGGATTCAACAGTAACAAAGAATCAGAGGAGTAAACAAGCGTCCCTACAACCCCTTCTCTATACTTACACAGGAATATTTCCAAGAGAATATTCCTCAGCACAACAACTGTGTTAGCTTGAAATGGTCTGTGTGATGATGCTTCTACTTTTTCTTCAGGAGATGGAATGATTTAGCACCTCTTCAGAAGTTCTACCCTGAAATTGTTAATCTGGCTACTCTACAGATCAACCAGTCAATTTGCATGGGGATACAATCAATGAACTGCAGTGAATTACATAAACCAGACCTGAACAGTCCATCTTGTTTTACATAAATTCATTGTTTATCTTATGGAGATAAATGTTCAAGCCTAAGAAGAAGGATTAATAAACTGAGAGAGCAAAAGGTGGTCAGAGAATAAAACATAAGCAAAGGAATAGGGTGAGGATTGGACGTTCTGTGGTGAAGCGTTCTGCAAAAAAGTCTGCCTTTCTTCCCTTATATTTGTGCTCACTCAATTACAATCCAAACAACGTTTCAACAGACACATGAATTCTAGTACTTGTTAGTGTTGTGGAAAACTACCGAATACCTTTCTGTATGCAAAGCATTTCTTCAGAACAGAACAAGTTCAGCACTGAGGGAACTGGAAATGTATCCCATCAAGGGACGCTGGATACATCGGGTAGCAGGAGCACCCTGTAACACCCCAGGTATTACAGCTTTCCCTGGCAATATATTATCAGCAAAGATGACTTTAAAGATGTGGATAGGAAAAAAGAAGGAGTTCCTTGCTGGTGCATTCACATCCTTTTAAGTAGAGTTGTTCCACTTCTGCACTGGTGTGGAAAACTCATTCCAAAATCCTGTTGACTGCAGTGAGCACTGAATCCCACCCCCGCTGTCTTCACAGGTGATAAGGGAAGGCTGGATGTGAAAGGAGAGCAGGGAATAGAAACAAAGGAACATGAGCCAACACAAAAATACACTTTGCTGACTTAAAGGTTGAGGCTTCATTCTCTGGGCCAAGTAGTGGGGTGAAGTAAAATTCAGTGTCTCCACTGACTTCTATACCCTGATATTAATTTGCCTCTCCTGAGGTAAATAACTGCTCTGTTAAATCAGGACTAACTGTAAGACTTGATATTTCTGCAGATCTATCTTCCAGATATAGTTACAGCATAATCCTGTCTGGACTTTACTTTTTCTCAGTGCTTCTTAACTTAAATACTCTGGTTTCATTAAAAGATAATCTGAGCTAATTTAGGAATTAGACTGTTTGTACTAAGTGTACTCAGAAGGATGAAAAGGAAAACAAAATCTGCTACATTGAAATGAATCATCTTGGGGACATGGGTCTCAACTTATTGAAGGCGTAGGCACATATGGAACTCAACCCCAGAAAAAAAATATCTCCAGGATGCCAGTTCAGTCAGCCCAATGAAGAGAACTGTGATGAACAAAGCTCTGAACGTGATCAACAGCGCAGCCCACACTCTCGGAAATCTCTGTTTTTCTCTCCCTGGTAGCATCCCACAACAAAGCTTCTGCCTTCGTGTTTACAAGCTCTACATATAAACCAACAACAGCAGATCAAGAGAGCTACATGCGGCTGTGGCACCACCACACAAACAACAGACATCTAAATCTACAGAGAAGAAGGAGCCCTCTTGTTTTCTTGCAAGGACCCAAAGAAATGATGAAAGGCTAAAGCTACAGAGCAATCACAAAACTCAATCCCTGTTTAAAAATAAATATACATGTTTATCATACATAAATCCCCCCATGACCTTGGAGTCTGTTCAGGGCCAATGGTTCGCCTTTCAGTCACTGCACATGCCTTCAACTGGAGGAAACAAAATAACAGAAACCTTCCACTCTGCAATGTCCGAGATAGATTGCTGGTACAATAACAGATCAATTGTAGCTGAAGGAACAACAAAGCAGCAGCACATAGAAACAGGGCATAAAAAGGTAGAAGACCATCACCCAGAACTGCAACCGAGACACAAGCAGAGACATCAACTTTCATCCAACTCCCGTTATTGCACTGAATAGCATTCCTTAATTATTCATCAAATTGCAGCAGTTGCCCATCCATAGGACAACTTTTTTCAAGACAGCTCCAGTGTGTTTTGCATTAGCCAAGTACAGACACTTGTATAACGTGTTCTTTCTCTGTAGCTGTAGCAACACCACTTTAAGGAGTTTGCCTTCACGCTATCACTGACAGTAACCTTAAATAACCATACATTCCCTTTGATTAGCATATCCTAGCCATGGAAATATTTCCTTACTATACCTGACCAATGTTGCACAGGCTGAATAGAGAAGTGAGATGGCTGTGTACCCCAATAACATCAAATGAAAATGCAGTTGTTGTTTGTTGACTCCAACAGATTAAAAAAAAAAACAAAAACCGAAAAACCAAAGCCACAAACAAAAAACCCCCAAACCACCCAAAAAGCTACTTCAGCTACATTGCATATAACATGTCCAACACTTGCACTGTAATTAACATGCACAAGACAGACGGTAATCCATAATACATTAAGAATCGGGTCACTTCACTGCCTTATTCACTTTGGTTAATATAATAATAATAATATAATACATTAAGAATCGGGTCACTTCACTGCCTTATTCACTTTGGTTAATAATAATAATAATAATAATAATAATAATAATAATAATAATAATAATAATAATAATAATAATAATAATAATAATAAAATAATACCTCCAGTGCTACCCCAATATATTCTTCAAGCTAAAGGCCAGATACTGTTAACCAGCAGATTAGATGCAGAGGAAAGCCACTGACTTCCAGGGAGTTCTTCCAGACCTGCTTCTATGTAAGTAGAATGATCATCTGGTCATAAACACCGGTATGTCACTAAATAAACCTATTCCCCCCTTCCCCCCCATGCATTTTCCAGTCCTGAACAGCACACTGCATTATCTTTCTCTCCCTGACTATCAACTCTTCAGATTCCAATACATCCCTGAACTGTTCCCATGTTAAATTCACAGCATAGCCTGTCCTGTCCTGTCCGCTCTCCCTCTGATTTCAGATGTGCTTGGCATAAAGAAAGTATTATTAGAACCAGCTGTTCAAATCCCGATAAGAAGTGCACAGAGGTGTGCGAGCAGAGGTCAAAGGCACATTAGCAGCAATCTTTACTACTACCCCAAGGTAAAAATAAAGAAGTCCTGGTGCACTGCTTGAAGGGTGAATCAGAGTTTCTGCGGCAGGTGAAGATGCAGAACTGCAAAGGGAACCTTGAAAATGCCAACAGCAGCACCGGGTCTGTTAGCAATCAGGTTTTATTTACCA